>NW_026294562.1:55268174-55283803 GCF_007827085.1 Peromyscus californicus insignis | reverse complement strand
GGAACATTTTAAAGGAGAAAAAAAGATTGGGAATGAATGCTAAGTAGAAGGAAACTGCTTCAATTTTGAAGAACTGTTGGAGAAATGAGTCTAGAGTGGGCTGGGTTTGGCAGATGTACATGGTCAGGCATAGGAGATGTAGGAGGATGTAAAAAAGCAGATAAAGGATGGACACAGGAGGGCTGTGGAGAAGCAGCAAACAGGTGAGGTGTCTGATGCAGACACCACAACCCGAGGGGCTCCTGCAGTGAAGCAGCGGGAAGAGGAGTGACAATTAAAGTGAAGGAACCGAGAAGCCACTTCCTGCCACGGCAGTTTAGGTTTGTTGATATTTCTATACAGCCCATGCAACCAGTTTATACCGTCCTGTTTTGACAGCCCTCTTACAAGAGCCCTATGTATCTGGACCAAACTCATCCTCACTAGTAACTAATTCCTTTTTCACAGGTTCACTTCATCCTCACATCAGATTTGAATGCCCATACTTAATGTAAAGGTATTCTATTTGTTCCTGAATATTTCCATCTTTTGCTTTGCTTTTTCTTTTTTTTCCGGCTTTTCAAGACAGGGTTTCTCTGTGTAGCCTTGGCCATCCTGGAACTCACTCTGTAGACCAGGCTGGCCTCAAACTCACAGAGATCCATCTGCCTCTGCCCGCCTAGTGCTGGGATCAAAGGCGTGTGCCACCACTACCTGGCCCATCTTTCATTTTAATTATTCATCTGATTACATGGTGTGTGTGTGGTTGTTGTTGATGATGATGATGATGATCTAGATATGTTCCCTTGGCTGGCCTGGAACTATAATGTACACCAGGATGTCCAGGCTGGCCTCTCAAATACAAAGATCTACCTGTCTTTGCCTCCCAAGTACTAGAATATTTGTTTCTTTTTGAAACAGGGCTTCCTCTTAGCTCTGGCTGACATCAAAAGCTCAATCCTCCTGAGTGTTGGTAATACAGGCTTGTACTACTTGACAATCTACCCTCTTCCTAAGGAGCAGAAAAGCCTTCAAGTATCTATTGTCAAGACTCCATTAGGGCTGGAGAGTTGGCTCAGTGGGTAAGAGCACTTATTGTTCTTATAAAAGACCCAGTTCTATTCCCAGCACCCACATGGCGGCTCACCACCACCTCAGGCACCAAGCACACATATGGTGCACAGACGAAGACACATTCTCCATTATCAAGATAGGTTCTTATGTCCTGATGGTAGAGGTAGTAGAATGAGTAGGATAGGAGAATTATTTCACCAAGCCTGGCTTGGTGACTCACGCCTTTATTCCCAGAACTCAGGAGGCAGAAGCAGGCAGAGCTCTTGAGTTCTTGGCCAGCATAGTCTACAGAGTGAGTTCTAGGACAGCCAGGACCACGTAATAGAGAGACTCTGTCTCCAAAATCTTTTTTTCACCCCCTTTCTCCTCTGGTTATTTTTTTAAAAGCACAATTTCTGAATATAAATTTCATATTATAAGTGTCATAAGCATATGCTAGCCTCATGTCTTTTGTCGTTATTATTGGTGGTGGTGGTGTGGTGTGGTGTGGTGTGTGTGTGTGTGTGTGTGTGTGTGTGTGTGTGTGTGTGTGTGTGTATGTGTGTATGTGTGTTGAGACAGAGTCTTAGGTAGCCCAGGCTGGCTTCAAATTCTGGAACTCAATATGTGGTCAACAATGACCTTGAACTTCTGATCTTCTTCCACCTCCGGAGTGCTGAGATGGCAGGTGTGAGCCCTGCATTCAGTTTGTGTGGTGCTGAGGATGGAACCTGGGGCTTCGGTCATGTTCGGCAAGCACTCTGCCAACCCTGGTACATCTCCAGCATTCGTTTATGATTGACAAGGTCTCAGTCTGTAGCCCAAATTTGCCTACAAGTCACAGTGCAACCAGGCTGGCCTCAAACACACTCCTGTCTCAGCTAGGATTACAAATGTGAGCCTCCACACTCGGCTGCCTTATGCTTTTTCCTTAAGTTTCTTCTTTGTTGTCTGGATTTCAATTTTCAAATCTTGAACTGTTTCCTTCATCTGTTTAATTACTTTTTCTTGGCTTTCTTTGATTTCTTCCAATTTTTTGTTTGTTTTTTTCTTCCATTTCTTTAAGGGAAATTTTTATTTCCTCTTTAAGAGAGTTTTTTCATTTCCTCTTTAAATCTATCATCTTCTTAGTCATTTTTAGGATTGATTTCTTCTGCCTTGGTATGTTCAGGTCCTGCAGGTGTAGAATCACTAGGTTCTGATGTTGTCATATAGGTCTTTATGTTGTTGCCTGTATTTTTGCACTGGTGTCCACTCATCTCTTCCTCCGCTAGGTGCAGGCCGTGTCTGTGTCTGAAGGTGCCTCTCTTGTTCTAATTGGTAGTCTTGGTCCACTAGGAGTTCTTGGTCGAATCAGTGCTGTTGGGCTCTGTTCTCTGGAAGCAGCTTAGTCCAATCAGTGTTAGTGGGTTCTGTTCTCAGGGAACAATTGTTCCCAATTGGTGCAGGGTGGGCTTTTGGCTCCAAGTGGTTGTTGGGTTCGAAGGGGCTGGTTTTGTTTGGTGAGGGAGCAGGGAAAGGTAGCTGCCTGGTCCCTGGGGCTCTGATGGCTGGGGCCTAGGGGCTAGAGACCTGGTCTGCCGGTCCAGAGATGGGGCCTTACCTGTTTCCAGTAAGTAGGGTGGGCTTATGATTCTGGTGATCTGGTTCGGTGGCTGGACAGCTCCTTCTCTTACGTTCTCGGGTCTCTCGCCCACTTCCTCAGCTGATCTTGTTTCCTCAGAGTGCAGGCTGCATGCTTCTGAAACCTCTCCCGAATGGGTCTCAGCAGAACAGGTTGATCAGTAGGGTAATCTCACCAACACCTCCAAGTTGTTGGGCTTTGCAGGATCGGCAGCTGGGCCCTGGGTTGGCCCCAGGCACAATGTTTGGTCCCACGGAGATGGCTCCATCCCTGAGTGCTAGGATTAAAGGCATCCCTGCTCCAAGCTCTTAATCTCCATGTTCTCACCAACTCCTCAGCTGTCTTTCGCCTCTCTATGAAATCCTCAACCGAAAGGGAGCTCTCCTTAAGTTTCTTGTGTATTCTTGCCTAGGTTTCCCCACAAGAGTCCAAAAGATTTTTGAGCCCTTTGCTATATTTTTTGTGCACACAGTTAGCCCTAAGATAATTTCTCCATCCCTCCTCTCCTTATGTTGGTCAGCTTGCATCATCTGATAGCTTCCAGAGAAAGTGAGCTATTGTGCCAGTCCACCCCACCACCACTCCAGAATCTTACTGTGTTGCTCAGCCTGTCTCACACTCCCGGTCTTCCTGCTTTAGCCCCGAGTGTTAGACTTACAAACCCCAGCATGCCTGTAGTAGTTGTTAATCATCTGTCTGAGCCCGGCGGTGGCGCACGCCTTTAATCCCAGCACTGGAGGGCAGAGCCAGGCGGATCTCTGTGAGTTCCAGGCCAGCCTGGTCTACAGAGCAAGATCCAGGAAAGGCACAAAGCTACGGAGAAACCCTGTCTTGAAAAACAAACAAAACAAAAAATCATCTGTCTGTCTCCTCTAGCATGTAAGCTCCATGGGAACAGAAATGTGTGTCTGTGTGGGGGCAGCCCTCGTCCTAGCACATAGTAGACGGTAAGCATGTATTCCATGGAATCAACGTATTGCAGTCATTGACTTTACCATTTACCATCAAGGGATAAATCATTGCAATAATTCCTCTGCCGGTTAGACTGTCTCTCACGGCTCTGTGGAGCCGAAGGTGTCTCTTCCGTACTTGAACCTGAGCTTTGTCCTGAGCACAGGACATGCACTCAGCAGCTTGAAGATGTGCTTTGTTTTCCTCCAGCATGGCGACTGGGACACCAGATCTGTTTTTTAGGCTGGAGCCAGTTGCACAGCAAGCCATTCTGTGGCTGTGGCCTGTTTTCTGCTCTCTGTCCCTGATAGTTCTGCCTTTCCCTTGGTCCGAAGCTGATTGGTTGCTCCTTCCTCCATTTTCTGAGAACTCTGATCCCGTAGTTAGACAATAAAGTAGAGATAGTGGAAATGGGTAGGAGTTGTAAAGATAAGCTTCTGATGGCTCAAGCCTACTAACAGGGTCTTTTTTATGTACTCATTTAAACATTTTTTTTTTTAAGATTTATTTATTATGTATACAGTGTTCTGTCTGTATGTCTGCCTGCCTGCAGGCCAGAAGAGGGCACCTGATCTCATTATGTATGGCTGTGAACCACCATATGGTTGCTGGGAATTGAACCCTGGTCCTCTGGAAGAGGCAATCAGTGCTCTTAACCACTGAGCCATCTCTCAAGCCCCTCATTTAAAAATTTTAAAAGAGATTTATTTTTACATGGGTGAGTGTTTTGCTTGTGTGTATGTATGTGCAGCACATGGGTGCTGTGCTCATAGCAGCCAGGGAAAGAGTGTTGGATCCTTTGCAACTGGAGTTACAGATGGTTGTATGAGCCAGGTTCTCTGCAAGAGCAACAAGTGCTCTTAACCACTGAGTCATTGCTCCAGCACTCTTTTTTTTTTTTTTTTTTTTTTTAAGGCAGGGTCTCGCTATATGCCCTAGGCTGGTCTTGAACTTGTTATGTAGCCCCAAGTGACCTCAAGCCCCCCCTTTTTTTAAAAGGTTTTTGAAACAGAGTTTCTCTGTGTAATGTTGGAGTCTGTCCTGGAACTCATTCTGTAGACCAGGCTAGCCTAACTCATAGAGATCCGCCTGCCTCTGCCTCTTGAGTGCTGGGGTTAAAGTCAGGTGCCACCACCGCCCAGCTGACCTCAGCCTCTTGATCCTGTCTCAGTCTCCTAAATGTGGGGATTACAATGTGCATGGCCATGGCTGCCTTCTTTGGTCATAAGATCTTGTTGCAAGTGAATGATACTGATAACATTTCTGGCTTCTTGTTATAAGCAGTTAAGATGAATAGGTGCTTGCCAAGCACTATGCATGTTCTCATCCTTTAACCCTTTGCTCAGTTCTTTGCAATGGGAACTGTTCCTCTACCAAGTCTACCAACTCAAAACTGCCAAAGCCAGGCTGTAACTCAGACAACCTGACTTCAGAGCCACCCTACTCGGCTGTACATTGGTCTCCATTGTTTCTGGACTAGCTGACCTAGTTTCCTAGTCCACCAAAGCAAACTCTGGCCTGGGGTAAGGTGGAGAAGCTGATACACAGCCCTTCCATCACTCAAGGAAGCTTGAGAAAAAGCACTTCAAGTGGCATGTGTGTAAGGACATAAATTCAGGGGCTGCAGATACGGTTCAACCTTGTAAGAGCACTGATTGCTCTTCCAGGGGACTGGGTTCAAGTTCAGCACCCACATGGTGGCTCACAACCATCTGAAATTCCAATTCTGATGCCTTCTTCTGACATCCTCGGGTACTGCACAAACGTGGTGTACAGATACACATGCAGATAAACACTCATATGTGTAAAAAAAAAATCTTAAAAAAAACCATAAATGCAAAAAGTAATGTTTATTTCTTCCCTAGACCTATGTCTACCTGAGACATCATTTGAAGATTCCTCTGGTGACTCTGTGAGCTGAGGTATTGTCATCCTTTAAAAGACACTTTCTTGGGCACAAGATCAAGACAGCATTTGCCCCTTGTATGGGAAATGAACTACACGTCAGGATATACAGATTCTGACCAATTATCAGCATTCTGTTCTTTGGCTGGGTAAGTTCTTAACCTGAGATATCAGATGCATTCCCACCAAGACCACAGACACCAGTGAGGATAGATCAAGTTACTATGACAAATGCCAACTGCCTTGTAAGTGCAGATGTGTCAAACTATCTAGATAGCTAGAAGGTTTATTTGTTTGTTTATTTGTTGAGACAAGTTCTTACTCTGTAGCTCAGGCTGGCCTAGAACTGCTGTGTAGACTAGCCTGGCCTTGAACTCACAGAACTCCACCTGCTTCTGCTTCAACATGCTAGAATTAAAGGTGTGAATTGCTATATCAGCCCCCATTTTAATTTGAAAGTTCTTGCTATGTTCTCTAGGTTGGCACTGAACTCATGATTCCCTCAGATTCCCAATAGCTGAGGTAACAGGCCCACAAAAATCTCACCTGTCTGTCTGGGTTTTATGTGTTTACTAACCTTTTCTGCTATAGTTAACCAAAATGCACACATTTCTGGGAGTAAGGGCTTCTGAGTGGATTTTATGTATTTCTGTTGCCCTCCCTTTTTTTTTTGTCTTTGTATATTTCCAGTAGTCCGTGTTCCTTTTCTTTTTTTGTTTGTTTGTTTTCAAGATAAGATCTCATTATATAGCTCTGGCCATCCTGGAGCTCACTCTGTAAACGAGGCTGGCCTTGAACTCAGAGAAATCCACTTGTCCTCTGCCACTTGAGTGCTGGGATTAAAGGCATGCATCACTATGCCCACCTAGATCTGTTTTTCTTATAACAGGATTTTGAAAGTAATACCATTATTATTGTTATTTGGCCTTTGTTTCAATGGCCTAATTCATTCAGCAAGCACTGAACACTCATTATATCCTGGCTGGAAATGATAGGGAAAACAAGAGCAGGTCCTTGTTCTTTGTGTCTTTTCTCACACTGGGACAGATATATCAGCAAGTGTATTCCAAGGAGTGATGAGATGGGTTTAAAGAGGCTGGCAGGCGCAACTGCAGAAGCAAAGTTAGTAATGCATCAGGAAATGCTCTGTAGTAGAGATTGGGGCTGGATTTACAAAGGTAAGAAGGGCCAGGTGCAGTGGTGCACTCCTTTAATCCCAGCACTCAGGAGGCAGAGGCAGGTGGATCTTTGTGAGTTCAAGATCAACCTGGTCTACTTGGAGAATTCTAAGCCATCCAGGGCTATATAATCAGACTGAAAAAAAAGTAATAAAGAAAGAAAGAAGAGTCAGAAGGAACAGGGACCATACAAGTGAACATGGAGGACAAATTTTAACAGAAAGACTGTCCCCTGAGGGCCGTGATGGGAAACTGAATGGCTAAGGTAGGAAGAATTAAGCAGGAAGTCCAGGCTAATCAGATGTGAGCATGGGAAGAGCCCTGAGGAAAGGATTGAGACTTTGTTCTGTAGGGTATAGGGAGAGTGACAACATCAGCTCTGTATTTCACGTATGTAAATGACTAAGCCAAGAGATGGAGTCACCTAGGCTTAGGTGAGGGGACACCTAAGCAAGAGATGTGATATCAGATCATTGTAATAGTTGAGGGGGGAGGGAGAAGGCTATGGACCAAAGCCAAGAGTGGGAATAAAGAGAAGAGAGGTTTTGGGCAGGGTTAGAAATCCTTTTCAAAGCTGGGTGGTGGTGGTGGTGGCGGCGGCGGCGGCGGCGGCGGCGGCGGCACACCTTTAATCCCAGTACTCAGGGGGCAGAGGCGGGTAGGTCTCTGAGTTATAGGCCAGCCTGGTCTACAGAGGGAGCTCCAGGACAAACCAGGGCTACACAGAGAAACCCTGTCTCTAAAAAACATCCTGTTCAAGCAAGACTTGCTCATTCATTGTGACTAAGTGGTGAGAAAGGATGCACCCGATTCACAGACAGTGCTGGCTGGGTGTACTTCGGGGGCTTCCTCTGCAATGGATTCTTCATCTTTGTCACTTAATCCCCAAATAGCCTTCTGGGAGGGATTGTGAGCCAGGAGTAGCTCAGCAGGAATGCAGCCACAGTAAGTTTTTAAAATGTACTATTTTTTAGTGTATGTGTGAGGTGTGGTGTGTACCATGGCACTTTGTATGGCCTGGCAGAAAACAGTAGAGTCTTGCTTTACACCTTGTTGAAGCAGGAATCCTTGTTGTTTCTGCTTCTCATCTCTCTTCAGGAGTGCTGGGAGTACAGATGCATGCTGCGATTTCCAGCTTTATTTTGTTGTTTTTAATATGGGCTCTGGGATTCGAACTCAGTTTGTCAGGCTTGCACAGCAGATGCTTTTATCCACAGAGCCATCTCACTAGCCAGGAATTGTCTTATTATATGAGTTTTATGGGTCATAAAAATTGAAGATAGCTGAGCTGTATTTGCTCATTGCCTTTAATCCCAACACTCGGAAGGCAGAAGCAGGCAGATCTCTGTGAGTTTGAGGCCAGCCTGGTCTATAGAGTGAGTTCCAGGACAGGCTCCAAAGCTATACAGAGAAACTCTGCCTTGAACTGCCCCCCCCCCCAAAAAAAATTGAAGATAGAGTGCTCAACCTAAGTGACATTGCTAGTTTGTGCTGACTGTAAGTGTTGGAGATTGGCTTTGAACCCAGGGGGATCAGCATTCATTCTCACTATGTTGTAGCTTCACCAGCTGACAGATTACCACTGTCAAGTAATTGGAAGTCAGGTCATGTCCCTGGGAAGCAGTTGATAAAAACTGTGTGGTGGAGCATCGCCTGTAATCCCAGCACTTAGGAACCTGAAGGGAGGATGAGCAGGAGTTTAAAGTCATCCTTGGATAGGTAATGAATGGAGTCTAGCCTGGCCTATATGAGACCTTGTCTCAAACAAACAAACAATGACAAATCAGGAAACAGAGGAAAAGGAAGAGAACACATCTGTAACACTTAATTTGGTAGATTTAGGCCTATAACTGCTTACTGCTCCCAAAGCACACAGTCAAGCCCCTGTGCACTATTTCAAGGCACAGGCATGTTATATTGGGCTCATTTTTGGAACTAATGAACTTTAAAAAATTTTGAGATTCACAGTAAAATCTAGGTTTCTATATTTTCCTGAAAAACTGAGACCAAGATGGGCAGCAGTGGCGCACGCCCTTAATCCCAGCACTCGGGAGGCAGAGTCAGAGCGGATCTCTGTGAGTTCGAGGCCAGCCTGGTTTATAGAGTGAGATACAGAATAGCTAGGACTACACAGGGAAACCCTGTCTCCAAAAAAACAACACCAACAACAAAAAACAGAAAGAAAGAAAAGAAAAGAAAAATTGAGACTGTCTGGCCACATTAGACCCACACAGCAAACATAGACACCCGTCTGATTCCTTTACCTAGGGCCTGTGTGCCTTCATCAGCCAGAGTGCTCCCAGCCTGCCTGGGGGTCCCCGCCCACCTCTGCAGGGCCTGTTTGCACCTCTTGTTCCTCTGTGAGGGGAACCACTCAGCTTGCATTAGATGCTAGTCTGTGTTTTAATCCATGTAGGGCCCAGGCCTCCTTGCTGCCTAAATATCCCTTTGAGTTTGAGGGGATGTGAGATACAATAGGTGTTTTGTTTGTCTTTTTTCTTCATGCTGTGAGAATTAAAAAACAAAAACAAAAATAAAACCCGAACACTTCAGTACTTACCATGCTTGAGCCCATGGGGAGGAGGGTTATATACAATTGCTGCAGGACAAAGGTCATAGTTCCTGAGATCAGCACTGATCAAATGCAACATAGGCCAGACATGGTGGTGCACAATTTTAGTCCCTGCCCTCAGGAGACAGAGGCAGGTAGATTTCTATGGGTTTGAAGTCAGCCTGGCCTACATAGCCAGTTTCAGGTCAGCTAGGGCTACACAGTGAGACCCTGTCTGGAAAAACAAAAAAATTCTTTTAATTGCAATATAGCTGTAGAGACCCACAGAGGTTTCCTAATGAGAACATACTCAGGGTCCAAGAATCTGAGCTTGCTTTACCCAGCAAGGCTGCATAAGGGGATTATTGAACCACAGGTGTGGTTACCAGGTATGTGGAAGGGTCTGCACTTGGCTGTGCAGTATGCTTTGATCTAGCAAGGAGGTCTTTTCCCCACCCCTTGGCATTGTTATAAAAAGACCTTTTTTTTTTTTTTTTTTGGTTTTTCGAGACAGGGTTTCTCTGTGTAGCTTTGCGCCTTTCCTGGAACTCACTTAGTAGTCCAGGCTGGCCTCGAACTCACAGAGATCCGCCTGGCTCTGCCTCCCGAGTGCTGGGATTAAAGGCGTGCGCCACCACCGCCCGGCCTTAAAAAGACCTTTTGAAGAGCCAGAAGGGGCCGGTGGATTTTGATCCAGGTCCTCCCGAAGCTATCCTGTGTTTCTGTCTTTCTCCTCTCTGCTGTCTTTCTATCTAAAAGTTTTTATTCCTCTCTCCTCCTCATAGGAACCTTTTAAAAGGTGGGAGGTGGCCTCCCACATATAGCAACAGGCATAGTGGTCCATATCTGTAATCCCCTCAGACTTTAGGAGTCTGAGGCAGGAGAATCACTCTGAGTTCGAGAACAGCCTGGTCTATCTAGGGAGACCCTGTCTTAAAATACCAAAAAAATTAAAAGAAACAAAGCCTTCACTATATCTAGGCGGTAGAAAATGGCAAAAGTAAGGACTTGATATGCAAGTTTTGGTGGGTTTTTGTTGTTCTGTGAAGAATCATGTGCTTAGATTTTGAGCTGTAAATTTTAGCTGCTCTATAAGGAAGTCTTCAGGGAAAACATGTGGATATATGCATACGATTGTATGTGTGCCACATTCAGAGAGCCAAACATTTTCTCTAGAGATTCAATTTCAGACATTTTTAGAAAGTTTTAAATTTACTCAAGGTTGACAACATGTTCCTGCACCACTGAGAGAGAGTGGAAGAGCAAGGTTGGCAAATGAAGAGTGAGGTTGGCAAATTAGATACTTTATTATCAAGTTATCTTTTAATTTTTCAATCCATTTTAATCGGTTCAAGTTCTTTTTTTTTGGTTTTTCAAGACAGGGCTTCTCTGTGTAGTTTTGGTGCCTGCCCTGGATCTCACTCTGTAGCCCAGGCTGGCCTTGAACTCACAGAGATCCACCTGGCTCTGCCTCCTGAGTGCTGGGACTAAAGGCATGCGCCACCACCACCCGGCTCAAGTTCTTTTTTAAATTTACTTTTATTGGGGCCTGGAGAGATGGCCTAGCAGTTAAAAGCACTGGCTGCTCTTCCAGAGGACCCGGGTTCAATTGCCAGCACCCACATGGCAGCTCACAACTGTCTGTAATTCCAGTTCCAGGGGATCTGACACCCTCACACCAATGCACATAAAATAAAGTTTAAAAAAAATATCCTTTAGCCGGGCGGTGGTGGCGCACGCCTTTAATCCCAGCACTCGGGAGGCAGAGCCAGGCGGATCTCTGTGAGTTCGAGGCCAGCCTGGACTACCAAGTGAGTTCCAGGAAAGGCGCAAAGCTACACAGAGAAACCATGTCTCGAAAAACCAAAAAAAAAAAAAAAAAATATCCTTTAAAAAAATTTACTTTTATTTTACTTTATGTGTATGAGTGTTTTGCCTGCATATGTGTCTGTGCACCATGAGCATGTCTGGTACCCTCAGAGGTCAGAAGAGGGCATTAGATTCCTTGGAACTGGAGTTACAGATGTTTGTGAGCCACAGTATGGGAGCTGGGTACACGACCTGGGTCCTCTGCGAGGGCAACAGGTGCTCTTAACCATTTCTCCAGCCGCTCATTAACAAGTATTTTATTTATTCATTTTACTTTTTCTGACCTCTTATTTCTCTTTTCTTTTCCTTTATCTTTTTAAAAATGCTTCGAACATACATTACACCAACTGCAGATTCCCCTCCCTCCACTCCTTCCAGTCCCCACCCTCCCCCAGATCCACTGCTCCGTTTCCTTTCAGAAAAAGAGCAGGCCTCCCAGGGATATCAACAAGTTATGGCATGGCAAAACAAGTTACAATGAGACTAGGCACAAACGCTCCTATCAAGGCTGGTCGAGGCAACCCAGTAGGAGGAAAAGGGTCCCAAGTGCCGGCAAGAGTTAGAGACGCCCCAACCCCCACTGTTAGGAGTCCCACAAGAACACCAAGTTAACAAACACAACATACATGCACAGGACCTAGCTCAGACCCATCCAGGGCCCATCATTGTCACTGTCTCTGTGAGTCCCTATGAGCCCTGCTTAGTTGATTCTGTGGGTTGTGTTCTCATGGTGTTTTCGACTCCTCTGGCTCCTATAATCCTTCCTGCCCTCTTCTGTGGGGTTCCCCTGGCTCCCATTAGTGTTTGGTCTCTGCGTCTGCTCCCATCAATTGCTGGGTGATGCCTCTCATTTTGATCTGTGTGTGGAGGTATACGCCTTTAATCTCAGTATTTGGGAGGCAGAGACAGGCAAATTTTTGTGAGTTTGAGGCCAGCCTGGTCTGCAAATGAAGCAGCTCTAGGCCAGCCAAAGCTATATAAAGATGCCATGCCATAGACAAACAAACAAACAAACAGAACCAAAGCTATATAAAGATGCCATGCCACAAACAAACAAACAGAACCAAGCAGTTAGAGTAGAGGATGGGAAGGAGGAGGTCTCCTGATGAGACATGGAGCAGAAGAGGAACGTAGTGGGGCAGCCAAGGGCCTGTTCAGGGCAGTTGCTTCCAGGCAGAGGAACAAGGACAGAGCATTGGTGGGGCGCGTGTCCAGGCCCACGGAGACTAAGGAGTCACGGCGTTATCTGTTGTTCCCACTTCCCTGTGTGCACATGTGGTGTGCTGAGGGAATCTCTTCAGTGACCCCCTTGTGGAGACCGCCAGGCTACACGAGAGCTGAGCTCTTCGTGTCGACTTCATCGAGGATTTGTAATGCTTTGACGATCAAGGATCATAATTATTATATTACAGTCCTGTCCTTCGTTTTTTTATGATTGAGGTGGAATTCACATAACATATAATTAGCCATTTTTAAAGTTACAGTCCAGTGGCATTTAGTGCATTCACTATATTGTGAAACCAGCACCTCTCAGGTTTAAAATGTGTTTCAAACTCTAGTTCAGAATGAAAGCTCTGCTCTTCTGTTTTATTTTTTGTTTATTTTGCAGTTTTAGGATTGAACCCAAGGCAATGGCAGGTGCTCAACCATGCAGTACCTCCCCAGCCCCATGTTTTTCTTTTTTAAAAAATATTTTTAAATGTATTACTAGTGTGTATGTGTACACATGTGGAAATGGGGGCATATGTGTGCCCCAGCCTGTGTTTGTCATGGCGCACGTGTGGAAGTCAGGGGACAACTCAGTTCTCCCGCCTACTGTGGATTCCAGGGATCCAGAGATGGAATTCAGGTTCTCAGGCTTGCACAGCTAGAGCTTTTAACTGATGAGCCATCACTTCAGCTCCCTCATGGTGTTCAGTAGAAATTTATGCTGCCACTCTTTTATTTTAGACAGGATCTCACCATGTAACTCTGGCTGGCCTAGAACTCACTATGTAGACCAAGCTAGCCTGAAACTAACAGACATCTACCTGCTTCGGCCTCCCAAGTACAGGGGTTAAAGGCGTGTGCCACCAGCCAACACTCTTGAAATAGGATCCCTCCTCCCAATCTATCTTTGTTCTTTCCATTTCCAGCTGTTGTGCCAGTCCCATGGTTCATCTGTGCTGATTCAACAGACACTTATCCAGCACCTACACCTGGGTACTATGGTAGGTAGTTCCTAAGGACACAAGAACAACAATGTCGAATAGGAGAACACAAAGCTTGTAGGGTTTTAGACACTGAGCATATAATTGACAGCAAGTTAAATTATGGACTATGCCTGTAGGAAAAAGATGCTTTGGGGCCGAGGTATGCAGCTCAGGTGATAGAGTGCTGGCCTGCATACATGAAGCCCTGGGTTTGATCCCCAGCCCTCGTAAACTAGCTGGGGTAGGTATGCCTGTAATCTCAGCAATTTAGGAGGTGGGGGCAGGAGTATGAGAGGGTTAAGGTCATATTCGGCCATGTAGCAAGTTCAAGGTCAGCCTGAGATACATGAAACCCTGGGAAAGGAGGAAGGAAAGGAACAAGGAAGGAAGGAGAGAGAAAGAAAGAAGGAAATTGTGTCAAAAACTTGTGAAAGCCAGTGAAATGGCCCAGGAGATAAAGGTTTTGTTGTGGGGTGCTCACCGGAGGAGACTGCTCAAACATGGGTGGAAGCCAATAGAAAGTCTTTATTAGCTAGCCAGCGACTACACTGGGTGTTAGGGATCCCGGGGTAGCCCCCAAGCCATTCTTAGGGTGAATTTTTAAGCACAAAAACCATGTCCTGGGTTGGCATACTCCAGTTAACAACAATGGTTAACCAGAAGCAGAACTACAGAAGCTAAAAAGCAAGATTAGTACATCGAGAGACATCCCCAGAACTATAGACTTTGATGGATTGGGTTTTTGTTTAAGTTTTGGCAGGTGGTGCTGTCTATGTGCTGAGTTTTACAGCTTGAAAGGTATTTCCACCATAGAGTCAGTTGTGCTAAGGTCTTGTGGCCTACAAAGATCTGGGGCCCTGTTATATAGTTTTATTTCCAAGACCCACATGGTAGGAGAGAATTGATTTCTATAAACCACAGCTCCAGATAGCAATGAGCCCCACCATGTACCTTTCCTCCAAATGGGAATAGATGAATAATGTAATGGCATTTATTTTATTCTTTAGACTTATTTTATTTTATGTGTTTGAGTATTTTGCCTGCATTTATGTCTGTGCACTACATGTTTGCCTAGTGCCTGTGGAGGCCAGAAGAGGGCATCTGATGTATTGGCACTGTAGTTACAGATTGTTGTGAGCCACCTTGTGGGTTCTGGGAACCAAACATGGATTCGCTGCAGAGCAACAAGTGTGCCTAATTGATGGTCCGTCTGTCCGGCCCCTGTCAAAACAATTTTTTTTTTCGAGACAAGGTTTCTCTGTGTAGCCCTTGTTGTCCTGGAACTCACTCTGTAGACCAGGCTGGCCTCAAACTCACTGAGATCCGCCTGCCTCTGCCTCTTAAGTGCTGGGATTAAAGACATGCACCACCACTACCCGGCAACAATTTTTTTTAAGAGAAGAAATACTTGTGATCTGGACATGGTGGTGCATGCCTGTAATCCCAGCTATGGAGGAGACTGATGCAGGATAAATTTCAGATCTGCTTGTCTCGAAGAGAAAAAGAAAGTTGGGGATCTGGCTCAGCCACAGAGTGCTCACCTTTGCTAGGCCTTGGGCTCAATCCCAAGTACGGAAAGGGTGGGGGTCGGATTGTGAAAAAGGGAGCTTCAATTCTTCTACAACAGTGACTGTTTCTTTTTCAGGGCCACTGGGGAGAAAGATCTTCCAAGGAAACGAATGGGGTCACGTGAGGGTGGAAGTAGGAAGGGGCGGGTAAAACAGCATTTTCATTTGCTGCTGGAGAACAGCCCCTGACATAAACGGGGCCAGCAGTGTGGTCACTATTACCATTTTATGGATGTGGAAGCGATCCCTCCTCTCCGCGCTCCCCCATCCCCTGTCAGATTTTGCCTAACGCCACCTGGCGGGGCCTATAGTGTAAGGCCTGGTGAAGGTGGAAAGCGTGTTGTCCAACAGAAGGCAGGCTGAGAAGGCGGACTACATACAGGCGAGCCCGGTGAGCCCAGCATCTCGCCAGCCGCGGGTGTGATCGCAGTCATCCAGCAGAGAGCGCTGCGGAACCGTCTTGGCTCCGCGGGTTGCCGTGCTGTGGTCCCTACCCCACCACACCTACTGGAACTCTAGTACTCCTGACCCAGCAAGCTCTCGGCGCCCCAGGGCTTTTTCTTGCTCACTAGTGCCCTCTTATGTTTTCCTAGCTGCTTGTTTCTTAATCAAACTATGGAATAACAAACCACAGCAAGTTACCTCGAGCAGTGAGCCAGTGACCACACACACATGGACCTGCCTCATCCCGATGCCCAGTCCCCACACAAGGAGCCGCACCAACTGCCAGCTGGTTGTTGCCACTGTGCCATGGCTGCA
>NW_026294562.1:55018174-55263174 GCF_007827085.1 Peromyscus californicus insignis | reverse complement strand
ACACACACACACACACACACACACACACACACACACGTGCGCGCACACACGGAATTTCGTGTTGTCTTTGGTCGTAGAGCAGGAACAGGGCTTTATTTGTACTTCTCCGACTTTATGGTAACAGGTGGCTGGTTCACCTGAAGGCTCTTCCCCATTCCTTCTGGGTTTTTAACTAATTAATGTGTGTATGAGGATATGCACGTGTGTAGTTGTGGGCACATGTGCCACAGCACAGGCGTGGAGGCCGGAGTCAGCTCTTTCCTTCTACCACATGGGTCCCAGCAATGACTCTGGCCAGTCGGTCTTAGCAGCAACTGCCTTAACCCACTGAGGCATCTATTTATCTATCTATTTATTTATATTATTTAATGAAATAACATTATATTGGTGTATTTCATAAGTATATTTCTATAATATTATTTATTTATTTAGACAAGGTCTCACTCTGTAACTCAAGTTGGCCTTAAACTCACTATGAGTCAGGCTGACCTGCTCTGCCTCCCAAATGCTGAGATTATAGGTGTGCCACCATCCCTCCCTCCCTCCCTCCCTCCCTCCCTCTCTCCTAATCTTCCTTCCTTTCTCCTCTCCTTCCTCCTTTCTATAGAATCTTCTGTAGCCCAGGCTGGCATCAAACTCACTCTGTAGCAAAGGATGACCTTCCGCCTCTGATCCCCCGACTCTACCTCTCAAGTGCGAGATTGTAGGCATGCACCATTACGCACAGGTCTATGAAGTGCTGGCATCAAACCCAGGGCTTTGTGCGTGCTAGGGAAGTCCTTTGCCAGCTGAGCTGCATCACCTGTGGCCTGGGACTCTAGAGGGCCCTTCTGCCTTAGTGTCCCGTGTGCTGGAATGACAAGACACAGGCTATCATGCCCAGCCCCAGCCCCTTATAATTTGGGGAAATGAAAAGACTTTTGCCTTTTCACTTCTTCCCTCCTTCTCCTCTCCTCTTATCTCCCTTCCCCCTCCTTCCCTCCCTCCCTTCCTTGGATGTTTGGGAGACTATATATATATATATATATATATATAATTAGTGATCCCCACTAGATTTTCTGTCTTCTGGCCTGGGGATGGTGCCCAAGACAAGTAAGGCATGCTACCCAGTCGATTACCAAGGGTTCTATGCTGGAGTTGGTTTTTCCTGACTTAGCATCAACAGCCTTATCTCCAGAAGGGGCTAACAGCTCCGGCGGCCCCTGCTCCTCCCCATGTCTGGGGTGAGTGTGCTTCCGCCCTGTCTCAGGGCTAATAATAGGTGAGATCAAAAGCCGGTTTCCTCTGACGCACCTTGATGAGATGTTTTCAAAGGGGAAGCAGCAGGGAAATGGTTAACCTCTTCACCTGGCATCCTCCCACAGCCAAGAGTCCAAGAACATCAAGGCAGCCACAAGCCTCGTAACCTCCATGCCAGTGGGCTTTGTGGGTGAGGCTGCCTGCCCAACCGCACAAGTATGCCCATGTCAGAGGTCCTGACGCTCGACAGGCATCTCTTTCTATACCAGCTCTCTTTGGACACTGGCCCTCCCTCCGTTCGGCCTGTGACATGTAAAGCCTATCAGAAGCTTTCCTTCACTTGAATATACCAGGGGTAGTAAAGGAGCTGCACTTAAAAAATATTTCAAGGCCGGGCGGTGGTGGCGAACGCCTTTAATCCCAGCACTCAGGAGGCAGAGCCAGGCGGATCTCTGTGAGTTTGAGGCCAGCCTGGTCTACAGAGTGAGTTCCAGGAAAGGCACAAAGCTACACAGAGAAACCCTGTCTCGAAAAACCAAAAAAAAAAAAAAAATGTCATTTTTAGTGACATGTATGGGTATGTGCATGTGAGTGCAGGTACCTGCACAGACTAGAAGCATCAGATCCCCCTTGGAACTGGAGTTGCAGGTGATTGTGAGCTGCACCCCAACACGGGTGCTAGGAATTGAACCGGGTCCACTGCAAGAGCAATATAGTCTTTTAACCACTGAACCTCAAAAGGCATTCCCCCATCCCTTTTCTCTCCTTTCAGTCCTTGGGTTTACTCTAGGGTCTGGAACATGTTAGGTAAACATTATCCCATACTTCTTTTGTTGTTGTTATTATTACATTTAAAAATTGGGGGTGGGGTGGGGTTGGAGTTGGCTCAGCGGTTAAGAGCACTTGTTGTTCCTGTGCAGGACCCTGGTTTGGTTCCCAGCACCCACAATGGCTGACAAGCATCTGTAATTCCAGTTCCACGGGATCCATGCTTACTTCTGGCTTCCCTGGCACCAAGCGTGCATGTGGTGCGCTTACGTGCATATAGTCAGAACACTCACACACATAACAAATCAATCTAAAGAAGGTTTTGCTCTGTGTGTGTGTGTGTGTGTGTGTGTGTGTGTGTGTGTGTGTGTGTGACATGTGTGGTCAGAGTGCTGCTGGGGGAGTCAGTCCCTCTTTCCACTGTAGACTCTGGGGTTGTCAGGTTTTACAGCAAGTGCTGACAAATGGGTAAGGACCCACCCAGCCACCTCACCTTTCTCTCCTTCTAGTTATTGGGTTCTTTTCTTAAAAATTAAGGTATCATCTTTCCTTCTTTCTTCCGTGTGTCTGGGTGTTTTGTCTGCATGCATGTCTGGGCATCACATGCATTCCTGGTGGTGTCCAATGAAGTCAGAAGAAGGTACTGGATTCTCTGAGACTGGAGTTACAGACAGTTGTGAACCACCACGTGGGTGCTGGGAATTGAACCAACGTCCTCTGAGCAGCCAGTGCTCTTAACCACTGAGCCATCTCTCCAGCCTGATAGCTTGTTATTTGAGGCAGGATCTCTCATGTTGTTCAGGCTGGCCTCAAATCAACATGGAGCCGAGGATGACCTTGAACTGAATTCCTCTGTGTGTGTGTGTGTGTGTGTGTGTGTGTGTGTGTGTGTGTGTGTGTGTGAGAGAGAGAGAGAGAGAGAGAGAGAGAGAGAGAGAGAGAGAGAGAGAGAGAGAGAGAGAGAGACCCTGGGAAGTTGGTCCTCTCCTTTTATCATGTGGGCTGCAGGGCAGTAGCCCAGCTCTTCAGCCCTAGTGACAAGCATTTCTACCTGTAGAACCATCTCCCTGGTCGGGGGCTTGAATTCTGGATCCTCCTGCCTCTACCTCTTTAGTGGTGAGACTAAAGGTGTGGACCACAATACCCAACTCTTTTTGGGGGAGGCAGGGGGCTCACCAATTTTCCCTGGGTGGCCTTCAATTCACTTTGTAGCACAGGCAGGCTTGAACTTGTGATCCTCCTGCCTCAACCTCCTAAGGAGCTAAGATTAGAGGCTTGAAGGCCTGGTATGGAATTGGATTTTGAATGAGACAGATGTTATGGCTAAGTGTAGAAGAACCACTGCGCCCGTGAGAGTCATTCAGAGCAGAGCCTTGAGGATGAAGAAATTCAAAGACAGGGTTGTGGGGAGGAGACATTCTCAGGAGACTCTGGGAATCCCAGAAGTCTGAGGGAGCTCGTTCTATCTGTTGAGAGGAGTCTGACAGTGGTGTGAGTGAGGACTGGGCAGCAGTGAAGGCTGAGCAGATTATAAAGAGGATGCAGTAACTCTGGAGCCTGGGAGGAGGAGGAAAGCCTGATTGTGTAATTTCATTAAATCAACAGCATGGGCCTATAGCATTCATTTAGGTGCCAAAAACTCTTCTTAGGAAAATATTTGAGCTGGACCTGGTACTATAAACCTAAAACTCAGGAAGTGTAGGTGGGAAGATCAGGAGTTCAAGGCTAGCCTTAGCTGCATAGTGAGTTTAAGACCAGATTGGACTACAGGAGTCACTGTCTTAAATTTTTTCTATTACATTTATTTATTTGTGTGTGCTTGTGTACATGTGCTGGTAAATGAATGCCACAGCTTGAGTGTAGAAGTCAGGGGACCACTAGCAAAGACCCACATGAATCAAACTCGTATCATTAGGTTTGTTGGCTAGCACCTCTAAGTACTGAGCTGGCTGGCCGGCCCAAGTCTGTGTTAAAAAGATAAAAATAAATCAACAAAAAACATTTGTGAGTGGCAACTCTGGAGATGGACAAGGGTATGGAAGCCAAATGCTTGGTCACAGGGGAGCCAGCAAGTCACCTACACAGACACCATTGCTAGGCTTCTGCCACCAAGTACCACCCTTGGTGGTGAGTAGTCTTTCTGAGTTCCGTGTGTGTGGAGGCCAGAGGTTAATACTGAGTGCCTTCTGTTGCTCTCCGGTTACTATAATGATTTATTTTTTTAAGATAAATTCTCATTCCACCCTGGCCTAGAACCTTTCATTTGGATGAGGATGATTTTGAATTTCAGATCTTCTTGTTTCTGCTTTCCTAGAGCTAGACTGATTAAAGGTATGCACCCCCAAGCCTGGTCTTTTCTTTTTTCTTTGTGGGGTACTAGAGCCTCACACATGCTAGGCAGTTAACATATAACTAAGGTATACTCCAGCTTATTTTTATTTTTGTGGTGCTGACAATTGACCCTAGAACTTGTGTGTGCTAGGCCAGTGCTCACGGGTCTATACTCCAGACTATTTGTGTGTGTGTGTGTGTGTGTGTGTGTGTGTGTGTGTGTGTGTATAATGGGGGGCGCGTGTAAGAATATGTTTGCAAAGGCAAAGCTAATAACCAGCCATTCCACCACGGCCTTAGTCCAGGAAGATGAGGACCCACACCCTCGTCCTTGGCTTTCCATGAGGCCCTTTCTCCTTTGCACTTACCATGAGATACTCTTGGGCCGAGAGCGGATCTTATCTTGTCTTTGGGGGCATGTGTATATTCAAATGTATATGCAGGAGGGCTAGAATCCTCCAGTGATCACTGCCAGACAGCTGAAGGCTTTGGCCTCAGCTAAAGTGAGGCAACTGTGATGGATGCCCTGTGCTGGAACAAGAGCTAGCTGGCATCAGGTGTTTGCCATTGACTTCTGGGAATAGAGAAGAAAGCTTAATATCCAGTCAGCAGCATTCACCTTTCTGAGAGGGCGACAGGAACCTCTAGAACAGCCAGATGTCCATTTTGTCTACCGTGCTTTCATTTGCAAAAAGGGGCTGGCTCTTTGGGAACTGGATACAGAAACAGCCTTTGTGCGGGGTAGAGGTTGTTTTTAGCTCTGTAGTGAGTTCGAGGCCAGTCTGGGCTTTGTGAGACTCTGTCTCAAAACAACCAACCAAACAAGAAGTGAGACTGTGAACAGTCTGAAATATTTTGTTGGCTAGAACATGATGCGGAGGTGATGTTCTGTCCTCACATCAGCCTCAGGGTCATGTCTTGTGAAGAATAAGCTTGGCCCAGAGCCACAGCCCAGTCCATGAAGGACAGAGCCAGGTTTGTGTTTCTTATAGACACTGCTCCTGGGGTATGGGTCTGAAAATCTAGCCTGCTAAGCCAGAGGTGGGGAATTAAAGGCAGACCAGCTCCCATTAGACACGGGGGAAGAGGGTCCGGTCGCTCCCCAGAGAGGATACCCCATGCAGGCTGACCCGAAGCCCCTGCCCCAGAGGAGGAATATGGCGGGGTGCATCTGCCGGCTAGCCAGTCCTCGGCCTTCACTCGCTCCTACCTGGTTTTCCTTAGAACAGGAGGCAGGGAACAAGGTTGTTTGTCTAGATGCTGCTAGTAGGGTGAGTGTTGTTCACAGGAGTGTCCCTGGGCCCAGCGCCAGGCCAGTCCCACCTAGCATCTCTCCTCCTCATTCAGGAGTGCTGTAATCAGCAGGTCGATTCAAAGATTCAAAACCGGGAGGGGCTGGGAAACCCCTCTGGCAGGAGATTTCGAAACGAGATTTGGATTAGAAAAAACATAGTGGGTAGGGTTCTAAGGCACAAAAGAGACAGGAAGAACTCCATCCTGTCCAGGTCTCCACACTCCGCTGGATAGCGGGGACAAACGGGGAGCTGGAGCAGAGGAGCAGCAGCTGAACCAGAGGAATCCAAGGAAGCATGAGGCTGCTGTTCCTTGCTGCCTGCTCCCACCCTTGACAGCAGCAGCCCGTGCGGCTCAGTTCACCAGGCCGAAGCACACCTGCCGCAGAGCTTGCTTTCCGTCTAGGGCATGTCAGCACCAGCAAGGGGTAGCTGAAACCCAGGACTCCATGAGAGAGGTGGGGGTGGGGCGGGGAGAGCAGGAGGGGAGCCGGCAGGCAAGTGGAAGAGAAGTGTGTGAACTGGGAGATGGAGTGAGTGAGGAGGCTTGGGTACTCACAGCCTGGTGGCCCCAGACAGAAAGGGCAGCGCCTCCCTCTTCTGACCAGCTCCTGGCCCAAGGCACCCTGTATCACATGATCTTCCCTGTGCTTGAACTCAGAACACCTGGCATGGGTTAGGGGATGGCTCCAGGTTGCAGGTGCCTGTGGCATGAAGAACATGGAGGAGGATAGTGGCTGGATCGAGAGAGAGAGAGAGAGAGAGAGAGAGAGAGAGAGAGAGAGAGAGAGAGAGAGAGAGAGAGAGAGAGATGAGGTAGGAGAAACCAAGGAAGGAGAAGAATGATGAGAATAATTCCCAAACAGGAAGAGACGGATAGGGCATCATTGAAAGAGCAAAAGGAGGGACGTTTGAGGGCAAGTGTGGCAGCGCATGCTTCTCATCGGAGCACTCAGGAGGCAGACAAGGGAGGACAGCCACACGTTCAAGGCCAGAGGAACTACAGCAAGACAGTCTAAAAATAAACAAACAGACACAACTTGAAAGAAGATCGAGTCGAGGCTCGTGCTTCTCATTTAGAAGACATGAGTGCCACAGTTAAGCGTCTCCAAGCGTGGCCAGTGCTTAGCCAGTTCGTCATGGCAAATCCTTTTCAGTTAGGTAAACTGACGGCAGCAGGACTTTAGGAGGCTGTTCAGGACTGTGCCACGTGAGAGCTGCCAGTGGGACTGTGAGAACTCGCTGAACGGCTCTGAACAAGAGGGGCTTATGATTCACGAGCATGCCTACCTGCCTCGTGCAGGGTGGGGACCCATCTAACCGGAATCACCACCCAGCCTCTCCCAGTTTCCTTAGATGACAAGCCTTGGCATCCTCGGTCCACCCAACTCAGCCCCCAAGCATTTTGCCAAAGCATCAGTAAACAAGTACAAGTGAAGGAGGTCATAGGTCTCTGAATTTTGTGTTGTTTTCCTTCTGTGCCCAGTACGTGACTAGACAGGATGTCTCATCAGGGCCTTTAACATTCTTTCCTCAAAGATTACCAAACACTGTCTTTTTATTTTGTATCACTATGGACCTGGAAATTCAAAAACTTGCCTAAATTGTATATGAAAAATTGTCTCTCACTGCCTATGTGCCAGTATTCCCAGCAGCTCCTCCTAACTTGACCTCAGCAGCTTGCTTGCTTTTCTTGCCAGACTTAAATAAAAATGGAGTGTCATTAGTTATAACATTCAGCACGCATTTAGGGGTTTGTAGTGCCAAAGCAGTGAATTTTAGTTAATCCTCCCAATTCTGCTCTCCTGTCACTGTGGTTTATAGACATTGAGTCTCATGAGAGCAAAGATCTTCCTCGAAGTCAGCCAGGCGACCTTGATGAAATGGCTGTAGCTCAGTGTCACCCAGTGTTTGTTTATTTGTTTTTGAAACAGGGTCTCAAGGTATCCCAGGGTAGCCTAGAACTCATAGTGTAGTTCAGACTCCTTATTCCTCATGCATTATTAGCCTGGGATTGCACTCGTGAACCAAAAACCATCCCATCATGTTGTGGTGGTTGTTGTGGTGGTTGTTGTTGTGGTGGTGGTTGTTGTTGTGGTGGTGGTGGTTGTGGTTGTTGTTGTTGTGGTGGTGGTTGTTGTGGTGGTGGTGGTTGTAGTGGTGGTTGTAGTGGTGGTGGTGGTGGTTGTTGTTGTTGTTACGTGGTTGTTGTTGTTGTGGTGGTTGTTGTTGTGGTGGTGGTTGTTGTTGTGGTGGTGGTTGTTGTTGTGGTGGTGGTTGTTGTTGTTGTTGTGGTGGTGGTGGTTGTTGTGGTTGTTGTGGTGGTGGTTGTGCTGGTGGTTGTGGTTGTTGTTGTTGTTACGTGGTTGTTGTTGTGGTGGTGGTTGTAGTGGTGGTGGTTGTTGTTGTGGTGGTGGTGGTGGTTGTTGTTACGTGGTTGTTGTTGTGGTGGTGGTTGTAGTGGTGGTGGTTGTTGTTGTGGTGGTGGTGGTTGTTGTTGTTACGTGGTTGTTGTTGTTGTTACGTGGTTGTTGTTGTGGTGGTGGTTGTAGTGGTGGTGGTTGTTGTTGTGGTTGTTGTGGTGGTGGTTGTTGTGGTGGTTGTGGTTGTTGTTGTGGTGGTGGTTGTTGTGGTGGTTGTGGTTGTTGTTGTTGTGGTGGTTGTTGTTGTGGTGGTGGTGGTTGTGGTTGTTGTTGTGGTGGTGGTTGTTGTTGTGGTGGTGGTTGTGGTTGTTGTTGTGGTGGTTGTGGTTGTTGTTGTGGTGGTGGTTGTGCTGGTGGTGGTTGTTGTTGTTGTGGTGGTGGTGGTTGTTGTGGTGGTGGTTGTGCTGGTGGTGGTTGTTGTTGTGGTGGTGGTGGTTGTGGTTGTTGTTGTGGTGGTTGTGGTTGTTGTTGTGGTTGTGGTTGTTGTTGTGGTGGTGGTTGTGCTGGTGGTGGTTGTTGTTGTTGTTGTGGTGGTGGTGGTTGTTGTGGTGGTGGTTGTTGTTGTGGTGGTGTTTGTTGTGGTGGTGGTTGTTGTTGTGGTGGTTGTGGTGGTGGTTGTTGTGGTGGTGGTTGTTGTTGTTGTTGTGGTGGTGGTGGTGGTTGTGGTGGTTGTGGTTGTTGTTGTGGTTGTGGTTGTTGTTGTGGTGGTGGTTGTGCTGGTGGTGGTTGTTGTTGTTGTGGTGGTGGTGGTGGTGGTTGTTGTGGTGGTGGTTGTTGTTGTGGTGGTTGTGGTTGTTGTTGTGGTGGTGGTGGTGGTTGTGGTGGTTGTGGTTGTTGTTGTGGTTGTGGTTGTTGTTGTGGTGGTGGTTGTGCTGGTGGTGGTTGTTGTTGTTGTGGTGGTGGTGGTGGTGGTTGTTGTGGTGGTGGTTGTTGTTGTTGTGGTGGTTGTGGTTGTTGTTGTGGTTGTGGTTGTTGTTGTGGTGGTGGTTGTGCTGGTGGTGGTTGTTGTTGTGGTGGTGGTGGTTGTGGTTGTTGTTGTGGTAGTGGTGGTGGTGGTGGTTGTGGTGGTTCAGCCTAGGTTGATCTTAACCTCCCTCTCCCTGTGGATGTCCCGTCCCTCTCACCTCCACCTCTCAAGTGCCAACATACAAACAGGCTGTTGTTTGGTTTATTTAGTTCTCCTTTTTGTTTGTCTTGAGATAATGTCTCACTAGGTAGCTCAGGCTGGCCTCAAACTTGTGGCAATTAGTTCTTCCTACCTCATTCTGGGATTACAAGCATACATCATCATGTTCATCTTATTAACAGTTATAGGATGTACTTTTGTTATAATAAAATGTATAAGCCAGGCATGTGGTACACACCTTTTCCCAGCACTTGGGAGGCAGAGGCAGGTGTAGCTCTGTGAATTCAGGGCTATCTTGGTCTACAGAGTGAGTTCCAGGCCAGCCAGGACTACAGAGTATGAAACTCTGTCTCAAAAAAAAAAATTAATTTTATTTCTTTGATTATGAAGAAAGGTGAAATTTTTAATATGACTTTTGTTATTTGAAGCTAGCTCATGAATAGCTTACTCATGCTAATTTGCTTGTTTTCTTTCTTTGTTTTTTTTTTTTTTTTCCTAAGGTAGGGTCTTACTATGTAGCCCTGGCTGACTTGGAACTTGCCATGTAGACCAGGTTAACCTCAAACTCACAGACTCACCTCCTGAGCTCTGGGAATAAAGGCCTGTCCCATCACACTTGGTTTTGGTTTTCTTTATTTTTTATTTTTTTTATTTTTTGTTTTTTTTTTTTGTTTTTTTTGTTTTGTTTTTTTTTGTTTTGTTTTGTTTTTCGAGACAGGGTTTCTCTGTGTAGCTTTGCGCCTTTCCTGGAACTCGCTTTGGAGACCAGGCTGGCCTCGAACTCACAGAGATCCGCCTGGCTCTGCCTCCCGAGTGCTGGGATTAAAGGCGTGCGCCACCACCGCCCGGCTATTTTTTGTTTTTTTTGAGACAGGGTTTCTCTGTGTAGCTTTGCGCCTTTTCCTGGAACTCACTTGGTAGCCCAGGCTGGCCTCGAACTCACAGAGATCCGCCTGGCTCTGCCTCCCGAGTGCTGGGATTAAAGGCGTGCACCACCACCGCCCGGCTTCTTTATTTTTATTATTGATTGATTTTTTTTTTTTTTAAATAGAGTATTGTAGAGTTCTGGCTGGCCTCAAGTCCACTATATAGCTGAGGATGACCTTGAATTTCTGATCCTCCTGCCTCTACTCCCAAGGCTGGGATTATAATTGTGAGTTACTACTTTATTTACTAGTTTGTTTGTTTGTCTGTTTGTTGTTGTTGTTTTCCAGATAGGGTTTCTCTGTGTAGTCCTGGCTGTCCTGGAAGTAGCTTGTAGACCAGGCTGGCCTTGAACTCAGAGATTTACCTGCCTCTGCCTCCCAAGTGCTGGGATTAAAGGCGTGCACCACCACCACCACCACCACCACCACCACCACCACCACCACCACCCAGCTTAGTGTGTGTGTGTGTTGTGTATTTTATTTTTCTTATGGCTATGTAAAATCTCTTCCCACCCTCACCCCTACTAGAGGATTTTATTCAGCTGCCATCTTGGTTTATCTACAGAAGTTACCTACTAACCAGATGGGATAGGTATGGCCACCCCTCTGATTTAATCCTGGTCTCCAGGAAAAACAAACAACAGAAATACGCCTGGTGTCAGAGTACTTGGAGGGCAGAGGCAGGCAGATCTCTGTGAGTTCAAGGCCAGACTATTCTACATAATCAAGTTCCAGGCCAACCAGGACTACATAGTGAGACCCTGTCTGAAAAATAATACCCCAAACAGACAAAAGGTGTATGCCAGAGATACATGTTGCTGTCATATTCTGGGCCTACCCACCAGTTATACACATGCTGATTCTAGCAGGAACCTCTAATTCTAAGAACTCCTTATGGCAGGGTGGGTGGAAGTGCAGGTGTATTATATTTTTATGGAAATGGAACAGAGACCCTATGTCTGCAGGTCCCTCTTGCTTCTAGGCAAGGTCCCAAGTGGCAGGGTTGTGCTGGCACAGGCTGGGGGTGGCCAGCCTGCCCTTTTCCTCCCGGTCCTTTGCTCTGGTGTTACCGCTGGCAGGTTGTTTGTGCCGCTGGCAGAAGGGACTCAAGTCTTTCCAGTTCTGCTGTCTTCCAGCGACTCATCCGCTGCTGCGCGTGGGGAGGGGAAGGCGCCTAGGCCTGAACCTAGAGTCCCCCCATGGGCGGAGGAGGCAGGGAGAGGGCCAGGCTCGAGCCGGCTGGACTGGCTGAGCAGAGGAAGTGAGGACAGGCTGAGTTTCTTACATGATTATGGAAAAGTGGGACTCTAGGGAGGAGGTCAGGCTATGTTGGGGGTGGATGCTGGGAGTTCACCAGGGCTCTGATACGGCTTTGGAACATGCTGACCTACTCTGCATCTCCCAGGCTGCATTGTCCCTCTGCTGTCCTCTCCTGTCCCATCTAGAGGTGCAGATGCCACCTTGGCAGACTCGGGTTCTCCTGGCACCGTTGGTCTCCCTTCCAGGTCTCTGGCTTTTCCTTTGTCACATTCGCACACCTCCAGGAAAAACAGTGACCTGCTTGGTGACCGGGCTGTTTTCTTAATCTTGGTAAACCAGTCTCTCTGTGTCTGTAAAGTGACAGTAACAACTCTTCAGGGTAGGAGGGCTCAGTGAGATGCCAGGTGTGACATAGGCAACAGATGGGAGGTGTGGATACTGGACCTTCCCTTCCTTATTCTTCTCTTCCGTGTCCACATGGAGTGACACCAAGGAGCCCGAGAGATGTCTGCTTGAAGCCAATGTCTGGAGGACTGGATGCCATGCTGGCTTCAGTACACCTGCTGTCTCCTTCTCACCATAGGTATACCCACCCTTCTGTGGTGCATGGGCTGTGAGGTTTGTTTTTCCCAAGAGCTGTGAACTTCTGGAGGGGTGCTCTGATTCATCTTCAGACCCCCAAAGCTTCCACACCAAACCTTACACAGTGCTCGATGGCCACAGAACCATCACAAGGAAACACAAAGGACCTCTTATTTCAGAAACAGAGGAGTTCCAGACAATAACCAAACTTTGGAGTGTGGCTCACCACTCACGAGTGTGACCTAGAGCATGATGGTTCATCTCCCCAAGCCGCAGTTCTGTGTCCAAAAATAGACTCAATAATAGCTACCTCTGCAGGTTGTTATAGGGATTAGAGATGATGTCAGAGACAAACCCAACACGCCACGGCCCAGCGCATAGTAGGAGCTCAATAAACGGAAGCAGTGATTGCCTGTGGTCACAGGATTGTTTGTGTGTGCCTGAAGCAGTCTTGCTCCAAGAACTTTGGAGTTCATAGCAAGTGACACACAGCTTTTGGTGCCACGGGAACTTCTCTTGTTTTGGTCTTCACATGAATGTCGGGGGTTCTCACCATGGTTCATTCTGCAGTGACGACATCAGCATCTTGACTTAGTAGCCTGGATACTCTGTGGTACTCACGTCCTGTCTGCTGTGGGTAGCTACTACCTGGATTTCTTCTCTGTTGATGATAGGGGTTGGGATAGATATAGGAAGGGGCCATGTCCTCTGTCAGTTCTCCCTCAAGTCAGCAGTTGGAAGTGAAACTGATGTGTGTGTATTGGAACAGATGTTACAGTGATCCAGCTGCTACCTCTCACAACTCTGGTCACCTTTTGAGATTCCTGTTGGTGTTTTGAGACAGGGTCTCATTGTGTTTTAAGAGTTTGATTTGGGTAAAAATAAATACAACCATTTTATAGAAGCCCCCCTCCCACCTCCATGGCTTTATGTTCCACGGTTTCAGGTCCCAGGTTCATTATAGTTAATATATATATAATATATATATATATATATATTATATATATATATAATCAATGGAAGATGATGTGTCCTGAGATAAAGAGGGGGGAGAGGGAAGGACGGCAAGCATGCATCCATACAGATTTATAAATTAGCAGAGACAACAGGCTGACAAACACTATGACCCCAAAGGAACCTAGGAAGTTCCAATTTGTTGTGTTTTTAAAATTACATTTATTTGTGTAAACATGGAGGTCAGAGGACACCATGCAAGAGCCAGTTCCCTCCGTCCACTGTGTTTGTCCTTGGGATTGAACTCAGGTAGTCAGGTTCAGGCCTCTACACACTAAAGTATCTCACTGGCTCAGGAGGCCCAGTCTGTAACATGCCTGCCTTCTCCAGCCTGGATCTCCATTCTCCACTAATCCTCTGGCACTGGTTCTGCTATGGTCCCCTTATGCCTCCAGCCTGGTGTCCGCAGGGGGAGCTGCAGGCAGGGGACAGGGAACACAGGCAGAGTGGAACACGTTGATGCATCAGAAGAGCCAACATGGCCCTTTCTGCCTGTCAGCCTGGGCAGGAGAACAGGTGTCCAAACAGGATCCAGTAACTTAGGGAGGGGCTAGTAGGGGTGGGAAGGAAGCATGTTGGTTTTGGACATGAGAAGGGGACAGCTTAGATCAGGTGACTGCTATCACCTGGGAGAGTAGACCCAGAGGATGGATCATAGAAGTCCCTTCCCACAGTAAGCCAGGCCTTCACCACCCCAGACATGGCCAGGTACAGCCTCCCGACTGATCCCACACTTCCCATCCTGTCCATTCATCAGCATCTTCTTCCAGGTCTGCCTTTTTAGGGATGGCCATTATATCCGGAAGTCATGGCCACAGTACTTTCACCCAGTCTCACAGAACTGTAGGTGAAGGAGTTTGGAGATTACTTTTACCCTGCCTGTAATCCCTGGAGTGGGAACTTGTAATCATTCTTGACAATGGCTCCCCAGGCTTTCTCAGCCAGCAGCCCTGTAAGGTTCCCACTCCTCCTCCATGGCCAGGCCAGGGCTGGAAGGCTCTTAAGTTCTTTAATGGTGTCAGCACCCATCTAGCCCCGGTATCTCACTGGCCCAGGTTCTCTAGTAGGAACCAGCTGAAGAAAGTTTTCCTCCTTGGACTGGCAAGATGGTTCAGTGGATAAAGGTTTTTGTCACAAAGTCTGAATCCCTGAATTTGATCTCCATGATCTAGTGTGGTAAAAAGGAATAGCTGGCTCCTGAAAGTTGTCTTTGGGCTTTTGTGCACCCCTGTGAGCATACATACACATGCACACAAAATAAGTAGACAAAATATAATCAAAAGCTGGGAGTGGTGGTCCAGACCTTTAGTCCCAGCACTTGGGAGGCAGGGGTAGGCAGATCTCTGTGAGTCTGAGGCTAGTCTGGTCTGCATAGAGTTCCAGGCCAGCCAGGGATACATAGTCTCTGTCTAAAAACAAATAATAATAATAATAATAATAATAAATATATATATTTTTTGGTTTTTCGAGACAGGGTTTCTCTGTGTAGCTTTGCGCCTTTTCCTGGAACTCACTTGGTAGCCCAGGCTGGCCTCGAACTCACAGAGATCCGCCTGGCTCTGCCTCCCGAGTGCTGGGATTAAAGGCGTGCGCCACCACCGCCTGGCAATAATAATAATTTTTAAAGAAACTTTCTTTCCTCCTGTGACATGACTTTTTCCCTAGTCTGCCTCTCCTCAAGGGCCTTTTTGCCAACCTCAGGCAACCTCATCTCCATTGTGATTTGTTAGACACTTCTTCCAGAGGGTTCTTGAAGCAAGGCTCCAGACTCTTCAGGGCAGAAAGGGACTTTGGAACTTAGGATCCACCCATTTTATAGATGAGGAGACTGAGAGATTGCCTAAGGTCTCACAGATGGAGAGGGCTGAACCAGCCCTGCCTCTTGATTAAGGCCCTGCTCTTTCCCTGCAACCCTCTGACCTTGGTGACCAGCTGGACGTGGAAGGAGAAGGAGGCATTCAGAGCTGGGGCAGCAATGCTCTCCATCCTGGTTTGTTTGCTTTCTGAGAGTCAGGCACAGCCTTCTGACTGATCCACACTTCCAGTCTTTTCTTTCCTTTCTGTCTGTTCACGAGCATTTCCGTCCAGCTCTGCCAACTTAGGAACGGCCATTGGACCTGGAAGTCATGACTTCCTTTCATGTCAAAGGACTGAATTTTACACTAATCCTGCTGACCAGGCTGGCCTCCAACTCCAGATCCTCCTGCCTCAGCCACCAAGTGTTGGGATTATGGGTGTGTGCCACTACATCCAGCTGAGACCACACTTCTAAGATTGCATTGTCTTTTTTTAGGGGGAGCCTACATCTCCTTATTAACAATAACAATTACTGAATTTTGCCTTACATGCACCATTATGTAGTTCTCTGCTAGCAGCGTGCGGGGACTTCTCGGCACAGGCTGCCAGGTCAGGCTAGGTGATGCTAATCTGATCCTACTCCTAGTTGTGAGACTCCCCTTTACTGGGATTGGGGACAATGACAGAATCTAACTGAGGCTTCCTGGAGTCAGGTAAGGTCATCTGTGCAAAGTACTTCCTGTGCCAGGGACCAACAAGTGCTGTGTGTGGTCATCCCTAGGATCTTACTGGAAATGATACTTTGTGTCCATCTTTGGGGATGTGGTTACTTTCCATTTGGTCCAACCCTGACAAGTTTTTGGGAAGGGATTAGGATAAGTTCCCCAAGTATTTGTCCAGAGCTAGAAACCCTGAGCCCATATGGACCCTCAGTAGAAGACCTGAGCATTAGGCAGATGAAGAAATCCCAAGAGAGGCCCCCTGCCCCATCCCCTAGATCAAAACAGGCTGACTAGGGTCAGAGACACCAACCACCTGAGACCTAGCTCCATCCAGCTGGGGCAAGTCCCTTTTTATTGTTGTTATTTTGAGACTGGGCCTCACATCACCATCATACTTGTTGAGTAGCCGAGTCTGCCCTTCTGCCTCTGATCCACCTGAGTTGTTGGTGTGGTTGTGTTGTTGTTGTTGCTGCTGCTGCTGCTGCTGCCTGAGGAGATTACAGGTATACAACTGCCAGCTCTGGGTAGGGCAGGGTCTCACTATGTAATCCTGGCTAGCCTAGAATTTGATCTGTAGATGAGGCTAGCCTCAAACTCAAAGACCCACCTGCCTCTCTGTCTCCTGAGTGCTAGGATTAAAGGGTTTGTCACCATGCCCAGCTTAGGTCAGGTCTTGACATCAACCCAGGTGGCTAAGAACAAAAAAGGCATGGCAAGAAGCAACAATTGTTTTAATGAACTTCTCTGCATGAGAGAAAATGAGGTCCAAGAGGAAAACACAAACAAACCCCCAGAGATACAGAAAATAGCAGTTCTCTGACTTACTAGTTGAATCGAAGGTTGTAAAACAAGCTTATAGTGGCCTCCGGCAGGCTTCAAGACAGAGATGGAAACACAGTGAGTCTTACATTTGAGAACTTAAGAGGATAAGCAGCCCAGACAAAAAACGAAGCAAGTCTCCATATCAGTCTACACTCCATCCAGAGATGGTCTAAGAAGATTCTGTCCTCCTGAGTGAGTCTGAGGCTGGGGCCAGATCCTGGGTTTGTGCACGTACTGCCCCAGGAAGGTAGGGGAGATTGTACTATGTTTGGCATCCAGGGCCTTCCCAGCTGTCATGTTCTGGGCCTGTCTTGTGGGTCTGACTCTCATTCTCTGCAGGTTGCCTTAACTCCTTGGACCCATGAGACACATACCCTTTTGACCTACAACCCTTTTCTGGTCTCAGCAGGATAACCAAACACACCAGTGGACAAAGACCCACTCCCTCAGAGGAACCACTCAGTCCACAGGCATTTGGAAAACAGAAAACAACAGAGATGCTTTATTAACCATCAGACAGGCTCCCTCTCAAAGTTTCTGGTATGTGGATTATTATTGTCTCAAATTTTGCTGCTGCTCAAGAATTTTTGACTTGGCCAGGAAAAAACTCAGACTCCCAGCCTGTTCCTGGCCTTGTCTTAGTACTTTAGATGGTGGACTTGGAGTTGGTGTCAAAAAATTACCAGCCCATATGGTTGAAGTAGGACCAGCCTTAGCCACACCCAGTCAGCTGTCATCAGGCTTACCAGGAAAACTGGGGCCTGGAGAAGCATGTGGAAGGAGGTGATGCCAGGGAAGGAAGAGAGAGAGGTGAGGCACTGTCCAGGGGCAGGGCAAGAGGAACAATGCATCTTCTGGGCAGGGCAGGAAGGTCTTTAATGGAACAGCTCAGAGAACAGGGTGAGTCTGCATTACCACCCCCAGAACTAAGGCACAGAGGAGGTTTGAAATGTCCAGGATAAATAGAATCAATAGGGTTGGAGAAAAAGCCAGCTCCATCCCTTTTAAAAAACAGTCTTACTGTGGGCACCAAAAATATATTAATATCTGTACATTTGTCATCTTTAAAAAAAGGACTAGAACCTCCTTGGCACCTCGTGGTTGGTCTCTTAAGAATGAGGTGATATGGAAGGCCGTGGGTGCACATGTGACTAAGTCACACATAAAGCAGTGTGACACACACACACACACACACACACAAGCACCAACATGGCTGTACACATGTGGTCCTCTGATGAAAGGGCAGAGCCCTTGGAACCCTGAGAATTAGCCCTGCAGGCATGTGAGCCTCTGCCAGCCTTGCTGCCACAGTAGTCTGCAGGGATGCTCTTTGCTGGTGTCTTGGCTCTGCGGTCCATGGGGCTCCATTGCCCATCTTGTACTCAGGCTCCCCCTCAACACATGTCCAGAGTTCTGCTGCAAGGAAGCAGGGCCTGTCTCTCTAAGCAGCTGTTTTTAATCACTTGGCCTCACCCCTGCACAAACACAGGCACCCATCGTCTCAAGCTCAGGACTCTGTCTGTAAGACAGACTTCCAAAAGTGAGCAGAAGTCAGTGCCTGAGTGCGTAGGTGTGCCTAGCATGAGGCGTTAGGGCTCTGGTCCTGTTCACTGGTGTTCTGGCAAGAGGCTGCAGGAAGGTGAACCAGCTAGGCAGCAGGGAGGTAAACCTGGTCCTTCCTGGGGCCTGTGCTGCTCAGAGGTGGGGGCTGCCCTGCAGCAGGGAAGTGACAGTGTTCTGCAGGGCCACAGCCACTTTCTTGGAGGTCTTGCGTAGCAGTGGGCTGTCGGGGTGGTTTTCCTTGAGGTGCAGGACATGACCCTCCTGACTCTCAGATGTGCAGCCACACTCTTCACACACATAGAGCTTGGCCCGGCGCTCCTTGTACGCATACTTCTGCTGCACGCCATGGATCTTCTTGAGGTGAGACTCAAGAGAGCAGCGCTGGGTGAAGGCCTTGTCACACAGGCTGCACTTGTAGGGCCGCACACCTGAGGACAACAGGGGTCAGCATCAGGGCCTGACAGGGACTGTGGAGCCTGTCTGGAGCATCCACACACAGAAAGGTCAGGTCACCTGACTGCTGAGTAACCAACAAATGACTTTGGAATTGAGTCCTTGCTTATGAATCCAGGACTCTGCCCTAAGCTTGGGGATGTGCCTCCCAGGTCCCAGGCAGGTCTGAGGCATTCCTTCTGCACACAGACTTTACTTACCAGTGTGGGTTCTGACGTGTCTCTTGAGGTCAAAGGTGTCATTGAAGCCCTTCCCACAGTACGTGCACAGGTGCCTTTTGACATCGTTGTGACATTTCATGTGTCGATTCAGCATGCGCTGGTAAGTGAAGGCCTTCTGGCAGATGTGACAGGTGAAAAGGTCTCCGTTCGGACTGTCCCCCAAGGTCACCTGTGGGTGAGGAAGGTATCTAGAAATCAGGGCTATAGGCTGGCAGATCTGCCAGCCCCTTCCGGCCCCACAACACTAAAGAAAAGCAGGCCCACCCTCCAGAGGCCATAGCCTGTGCTATTTGCTAAGAGGAGCTGCAAAGAATCTCTGGGTATTGGCCCTGTTTCCTGTTGGGTCCCCAAAATCCCTTTTGAGGCTGTCACCTTGAATTTCCCATCCTCCTGCCTTTACCTCCCAAGTGCTGGGGTTACAAGAGTGTGCCATTCTACCTGGTCTCCATGGGGCTGAGGGTTGGACTCAGGGTTTTGTGTATGTAAGGCAAGCACTCTACCCGCCGAGCTAGATCTTCAGCCTTAGAAACAGTTTTCTTGCTTTTTTATAGAATTGTTTATTTTATGTTTATGGGTGTTTTGCCTGCATGCATATGTCATGTCTGCATCACATGCTTGCCCCGTGCCCACAGTGACCAGAAGATGTCTTATCCCTTGGAACTGGAGTTACAGACAGCTGTGAGGAGCCATGTGGGTGCTGGGAATTGAACCCGGGTCCTCTGGACAAGGACTGGAAGACTGACGATCCATTTCTCCAGCTCCATCTTTTTTTTTAAATTATGGAAACTTTCAAATGTATGCAATGGTGGAAAGACTAATGTCATGGCCCTTGCCCGTTGCTCAATGAAGGTCTTACTCCATCTCTATCACCCTCCTGCTCCTTGTCTGGGCCATGTGACACACCCTGGTGGCACCACCAGACACTGTTTAGAGTAGCTGCGGCAGCATTCTAGGCGTGACTACAAAGGTGTGGCTGAGTGGCCAGTTCTCTTCCCTAACTCTGTTCACATACAGTGACTGTCCGGGCTCTGTCAGGGGCCTGCCACTAGCCATTCCTCCTGAGATCCTGGGCATCTGTCACACCACACTTCCATTTGGTACCCCTCCCTCTTTGGAACAGGACCTGGTCCTCTGTCTCCTGTGCTGTCCTGTCCTGTGTTCTGCTCTCCCTACCTGTAGGAGTCTGAGGTGTAGAGGAAAGGCTGGCAAGGAGGATGAGGGATGCTTTAAAGATCAGGAGAGTCCTAGTGTCGGGCTGTGGCCAATCATAGCCTCCCTTCTCCCATTATCTACCCCTGGCCTTTGCAGGTAGGAAGGGAAGGGACAGAACTCTCCTTCCAGCCATATCTAGGCTTTTGACATGAGGGATGGCCCCAGAGAAACACCCTTGCGCTAGATCTCGCTGGCAGGTGCTCCCAGGCCCTGGGGCTTTGGGAGTGTCCACCCAGCCAGGGCAGCTGGCTGCTTCCTCTCCTCTGTCACAAGCCATCTGTACTGCCTCATGTGGTGCTACTGAGCGTGAGTGAGGGTGGGGTAGGGGATGCTCCTGCCCTGTGCACACCCCACTCACTGCCATATGCTCTAAGGAACAGCTAACTCACCCACTGATCCGGACTTCTTGCTCCATGCAGCCCATATAGGTCTCTGCAAGAAACAACTGGGCCTGGTTCTAGCTAGCTTTGTCACCTTGAGACTTTATGTGAAGGGGTGGCTCTTTAGCTCTCTTGTCTTTTGTGGCCAGAAATGGGATTGGAACACTCGCTGGTACAGACTCCAAAGGGTTAGATGATCTCACTTCCTATCTGCTTCTTTCCTCGGTGTGCTTCAGCTAAGTGAGTCTCTGTAAAAGTCGCAGTCCAGGTCCCCTGTGTCATATCTGTGCCCCAGATCTGTCTCTATACATGCCCCTGGACCTCAAGACAGAATGAAAGTTATTACCTTCATCTTGGTCCGTAGGAAACCCTGGTCTCTGCTCTGGGGATCTGTCAGATGGCTCACATCTTCAGGGGGTAGCTGGGCCACCACGCAGGGCCCTGGGGCCACACTATAGCTGGAGTCCCGAAGGCTCATGTCCAAAGCCAGAGGGCAAGGAGGGGGTTCGGCCACGGATGGCTCTGGTTCCCGGTAGGGTGGTGGTGGGCAGAAGCCCAGGCTGACTGCAGAGAGAAGAGCAGCAGATGAGGGTGGGTGGGAAAAGATCCACTGCAGCTCCAGGAAGATCCCCAAGCAAGAAGGCTGGGATCTGTAGCCTCCACTCCTCCTGCTGCAGGCCTGTGGTAGAGCAGGGCGGGCCCCAGGCCATCAGATGCTGCACCTCCCTCCTGCCCCATTAAGGTAATTACAGGTGACGCCAGCCAAGAGCCACTGCCCCCTGAGTAACTTCTCTTAGCGGAACTGGGAGGACTGAGCTGCCCTGCCAATTATGCTGCACAGTGTCTGCCTGCCCCACCTGGGCCAGTTGCTCTGGATTCCAGAATGCCCTTACTCCTCTAGGGACAAAGGGCACCGCTGGAGGCCCTGGTCAGTCAAAGCTCCTTCAGACTCATTCTAGTCCTTGAAGGGTCCTTGGCAGTCTAGACCCTTTTGGGCCTCCCCTATGGGCAGACCTTTGGGGTTTGGGTGGTCCTAGCCTTTCCTCCTCTGACCTGACCAATCCCTGTTACTGTAGCCCATCAGGACTCCTGGGCTGAGGCTGGGCACAGCTCTGTCAGCAAAGAGGCCAGGTGGGTGGAGAGGGAGGAGGCCAGGGAGCAGCAGGTGGATGCTCGTAACAGTCAGTCTCTGGGCGCCCTGCCCAGCGCTTACACAACCCTCCCCCACTGCGGACCGCTCACTGTGGCAGTCAGGCTGGGCGCCCTCCGGCAATGCAGTGGCATCACCGATACCTGGCAGCCCTTTGACAAGGCCGCTCCCCTCAACAAACACCGTGAACTAAACGGGCCAGGCCTACAAGGCTGGGCTGGGACCCTGAGCCCCAGTCCTTATAGGACAAAAACAGGCAGAGAGTCTCAAGGCCAACAGAACTGGGACAAGAAGTATAATTTTCCAATTAGTCAATACAACCTAAGCTCTGTACTTAAAAACCTATAAATTAGTAAGTTTCCTAGTTTCAGAAGGAAAAGTCAAGACGGGGGGCTGGTACAGAAAGGATGATGAATCCAACCAACTCAGGATAGGATAAGATTTCAGGGCCTCAAGCTAGGGCCTCTGAGTAGTGTATTCCAAGCCAGAGATGTGAATGGAGGGCAAGGACCCAGGCTTGGGCTATCACCCTCACCTCTTCTGGGGGACCGCCAGGACTGTGGGGGAAGGTAAATATAAAAGTACTTGAGTTTCGGGAGAGGCCCAATTCTCGCCCCCTCAAAACACAACAAAGGTCTGACAGAGGAAGAATGCGCCTGCCTGCCGCCCAGAACCCGTTCTTCTAGCGCTGGCGTCCGTCTGTCCAGGGGGTGGGGGGACCTTAATGAGCCACCTCATTCCAGGAGTTGATTCACTAGCGCCTGGCCCTGGCCTGGCACCTGAGCTGGCATACCACCTCTCTCTGCGCTGTGCTGACTGGTGTCGGCCTCAGGCTGTGAGTCCAGCCTTCAGAGACCGGTCTGCCTATAGAGGGACCTGTGTGACACCCAGGACGAGGACAGCAGAGTGGGGTAGAGCAGTGGAGGCTCTGGTGCGGACTCACCAGACACACCCTGGCTGAAAGTCCAAAACTAGATGACAGCTCCCGTTTCTCAACCCAAGCAGAGAAAAACAGACACCTCTACCACTCATTCTGTTACTTTGGGTTGGTGTGAGTGCGGCTTCTGAACGCCAGCCCGGCCACCCGGCCACCCGGCCACCCGGCCACCGGGCCTGGGTGGAGGATCAGCCGAGGGTAGAGTGACAGCCTGGCAGGTGAGCTGTCACACTTGGCTCCTTGGCTCTATGGAGGAAAGGCTGAGCTAGGAGTCTAAGGACGGCAGTCCATTGTAGAGGACAAGCCCTTACCCTTCTGTGTCCTACACAAACCTGGAAAGGCTGCTAGGGACAGCAGACAGGACAGAACTGGCTAGATGGGCACTCCATGCTGCCTCTACCCTGAGCAAAGGGCCAATAAGACTGCCAGGGTGGGGATGTTTGCCTCAACTTACCCACCCCACCAAACCTGTCTCCCTGCCACCCCCACAAGTGTGTGTCTCCCAGGACACTCCGCACGCACAGGGAGTGTCCACTGGCATGCTGTCTGCCTATCCTGAGTGCCACTGAACGGCAGGAGGCAAGACTGGTTGGGCCTTGCTGGTGCCCCTCTCTGTCCCCTAATTAGATGTTTCCTGCAAGGCAGTGGCCGCTGTGGCTGCTACTCATTGCCTCCGCCCACAGCCACCGAGTGTGGCCAGGCCAACCCAGCTAGCCCTCTCCCTCCTCCCTCGGGAGCTGGTAAGTTCTCTCCTATTGCCTTTACCCGATGTTACAGAGCTGGCCTGGAGCAGCAGACCAGATTTGAAAAGGCTGCCCATCCACGGGCCATCTCCTACCTTCCCCTCTACAGGTCTCCTTTCTTTCAGTCACTGGCCCAAATACCAGGCAGATTGCCAGGTCCTAGCCCATAAAAGGTCTCAAGACAGGGCTGCCCATAGGCCTGATCCCCAGCTTTCTGGGGAGAGCAGGTTAAGCTGATGTGTGGATGCCTGAAATTTTGGGTCCCCAGCTGACCATACAGGTGCTGGTGTGTGTGTGTGTGTGTGTGTGTGTGTGTGTATCAACTCTGTTCTGAATGTGGGTCTGCACACCTCAGGCTGGCTTTAGGCTGCCTTTTTACACTGATTGGGAAGGGCTGGGTCCCTTGTGTTCAGCTCCCTTAGTCCTGCGGGTCAGCTAGCCATCACCTGAAAGGAGCAGCGGCAGCCCGCTGGCAGATGCTGCTGTGCCAGAGCATCACAGGCCTGTCTCTTAGCCTTCTGTTGCCCTTCTGTGGGATGTTGGTGTTCTCAAGGCAGGAGCTGTCTGTCTCCTTCCCAACTGCTTCCCTTCCGTTCGGTGTCTGTGCTGAAGTTAGACTCCGCTCTTGGCCCTCGTCCGGGGCCTGGCCCTGAGCGGACGAGAGCTGTACTTGCTGCCGCATCCTTCACCCGCTCACTCAGCGTAGACTGGGCTCCACCTGCCTCTCAGACGCTGTGCGCTGGAAATGGACCATGCCACATGCACCAACAGTGGCTAAGCTGTGCTCCCTGTCCTCCCCAGCCTCAAGCACTGTCCTCACCGCCTTTTCTGGGACAGTGTAGCAGCTTCTGCCCTAGGACATCCAAGCCTGGGCAGCTTGGGTGACAGTGTCCCCTGAGACAGGTGAGAGTCGCTTCTCCAGCTGCTCTTCTCTCCATGTCCTGGCTAGCCGACCTCTTCATGCCCAGTACTCTCAGCAGTGGCTAGAACACTCCTGAAAGAAACTCCCCCTTCCCGCACATGCTAAATGACCTGGGAGCACACAGCTGACTTTTCAGCCAGTCCTACTCAGCCTGGCAGATCTCTGAGTTCAAGACCAGCCTGGTCTACAAAATTGTACCAGCACAGCCAGGGCTACACAGAGAAACGCTGTCTCAAAAAACAACAAAAAAATGCCCAGCTTGGTGACAAACAGATCTCTGTGAGTTAGAGGCCAGCCTGGTCTACATAACATAGTGAGTTCCAGGACAGCCAGAGTTACACAGTGAGACCCTGTCTCAAACAGCAATAATGACAAGTTGGCCAAGTCCCTCTGCCATCTAGAGCAGTGTCAGGCTGGGCCATGTTATCTGGAGGAATACCAGGGGCTCCTGGAGGACCCGGTCTTCAGCATGTTTGTTTGTTTCTTTGAGACAAGGTCTCAGATGGCCTCAAATTTGTTATATGTCTGAGGTTGGCCTTGAACTCCAGATCTTCCTGCTTGCTCCATCCAAGTGCCGAGATTACAGGTGTGTACTGTATGTAGCTTTTGAGCTTTGGACATGTGCTGCCAGAACAGACCAACAAGCCAGACTATTCCTGGAGGCGAGGCTTGGAAGTGGGGTACCTCAGAGCCTGAAAGAGGCTCCTGGAATTCTCCTGGAGTTCCAGTTTTCAGGCTCAATCTGTCCCCAGGTCCCTTCCTGACTAACTCACTCAGCAAGGACCAGCTCTAGAGGAACTGTCCCACAGCAGTTCCCTGAGCCCTTCCATAGTGCAGGAGTGGAATTTACCTCCAGCTACAGCCACCTGCTTCATCCTTCCCCGTCACCACGGTAAACACAACCAAACAGAGACTCCTGTGCCAGGAGAGATGGTGGACGGTGGGGAGAAGCCAAGTGAACCCCAAACTCTGCTGTCTTCGGTAGGGAGTGGATCATCTCCTCACTTGCCTGTCTTCCATTGCAGGCTCCCAGCCCCCAGCTGTGTCCTCAGCAAAGCTGAAGGAGTGACTCTGCCCTGGGAGAAGACTCTCTGGAAGCTTGTGTCAGAGGAAGGCTGAAGTGATGACTGTCAAGTGCAGTTCCTAGGTCAGGCCCACAACACAACACCCTCAGTGTATGGTAAACCTTCCCCTCCAGGTGGTCTCCATGATACTTTGAGGGTCTTAGAAATCCCTGGCGGGAAGGTCAGAACTCGCACACTCCCATGTTCCCCAGCCCTCCCACTGGGAATGGGGTCATTGCTTAGCTGGTCAAACCGTGCCCCAAGAGTCTGTGAGGTAGGGTGACAGAAACGTGCCTAGCCGGCTCCTGGGGTCATGGCTGGCTGGTGATGGAATGGTTCAGCCAGGAGACAAAACACACCCCTTGCACTCCAGCCTTCTGAGGCATCCAAGCGTAGACTGAGGCCATTCCTTTTTTATTTCCAGAACTGTGGGAAAGACTGTGGCTCCAGTAGGCCACCTAACTTACAGGAGGGCACTGAGTCCTGTAACTTCTACCCACAGGCCTTTCTCTTCATTCAACCAATGAGGGAAAATCTTCCAAGAGCTTATTTCCCACCCCAGGCAATCCTGAGAGACGGAACAACTGCCTGCGTGTCTCCTCATCAGGACAGCAGTAGTAGGTGGCGGCGACCACAGAGGCCCCCTATCTACTCGATGGGACAGGCTGTGGGACCAGGTCTCTGGTCTTGTGTCCCTCATATCTGTTCTGGAAAAACATCTAGAACCCTAGGAAGTCTTAATGATTTGAACAAGCAGAATATCTTTGTCCTCTGTGAAAGTCAACATATGATCTGTTACTGATTGGGATGTGAAATAAAACTAAAAATAACAGCACTCTAGCCTGGCTCAGACACAGCTCACCTTTAGCACAGTCCAAGTTCAGTTTATCAGATCCCAAGGAGCAGCTGAGCAGCAAGTCAAACACAGGCTGGAGAGGAGGCTGGAGCAAGGAAGGGGGCTGTGTCCCTCACTGGCCCTTCCGGAGGTGGAGCACTGGACACTTGGCCAGAACACTTAGCCAGGCAGAAATCACAAAACCCCAAGCCCACACCGCAGGTGAGGAGGCACCCTCCCCTTTTGCCTCCTGTTTCCCCACACTGGGGATTCTAGGGCCTTCTGGCCCGTTCCCTTGTTTAAGAAGCCTTCAGAACAGCCTTACAGCTCCTCGAGATAAGGGTAAAACTTCCTACCACCACTGGATCCTGGCAGGTCTCGCCCAAAACACCCACTTACACCCAAGACACCTACAGCTTATTCAAGAGAGAAATTGAGGCATGAACCCACACAGGGTCCCTCCCTCACCACCCTCATTTCCCCCACTTTCTTAAAAGCCTGGGTGGTGCCAGAGAGCCTGCTGATCAAGGGTCAAAGTCGGTTGGTTAATTACCACACTCCCCCCCCCCTTGGAGGCTCAGGGTAGTGCGCTCCTGCCCCACCCCCAAGGCGGGGGAGCAGGAGTTGAGAAGGCGCTTGCCTCCCGACCTAGGATTTTTGTATCAGGAGCTGAAGTGTCCTAGGGCTCCAGGAAGATGCAGCTGGAGGAAGTTGATGCCAAGGCTGTCAAGGCGTCTTCCCTAAATAAACTAGGTACACCAGCTTCCTGGAGTATGTACCGTAGGTGTGGGGTGGGCTCCAGAACCATCTTTGGCTTAGGGTCCTCTGCAAGGGTGAACAGAGGTGGGACCCAACACCACCTTGTCTCAAGGGCAAGCAAGGTGCATCAGGTGTATTTCTCAGCAGCTCCTGGACCATCAGGCTGGAGGCCAGGGAAACTCGGTGACCCTGAACCTCATCTCTCTTATCTTAACCCGAGCAGTTTTGTGGGGTCGACTAAAGCTCCAAGTTTTCCCTTACAATGTAGCCCAAGTCTCAGCGGAAACTCCAGCTCCTTTCCAGTCCCCCGCCCTCCCCTTCGAGGTGGCATCGCTCCAGTGCTCCTCTCCTGCCTCATGAAAGTCCAGGTTTTCTGGATTTACGACGCGAGAGCGGAGGGGGTGGTGGGGGTGTCCTCTGAGCGGTGACACACCCCGCTGCGTCCCCTGCGACGCGGCGCGGGCGTGCGATCCCGAGCCTGAGAGTGGCGGAGCCTCGGCTTGGGGCCCCTTCCCCCCGACCCGCGCTCCTCCCGCGCCGGGCTTCGGCCTGCGGCGGCGATCCGCGTCCCCCACGCGCCTCTGACCGGCGCCGACCGCTCGTCCGTGCGCCCCGCCCTCCCGGCGCCGGGAGCCCGCGGTGCCTCACCTGGCACGTAGATCTCGCCGCGCTCCTCGTCCGGGAGTTCGCTCCAGTTCCTCTTGCACGTGGAGACGCATGGCTTCTTCACCAGGAACGCACGGGGCATCTTCGATCCCTGCTGGCCCGGCGCGCTTCGCTCCCGTGAGTCGAGTCCGGGTGGTCGTCCCACCTTTTCGGGGCTGAGGCGCGGGAATGGGGACAGTTCAAGAAAGGAGTCGCCGAGGCGTGCCCACGTTCTGAGGAAAAAGAGTACCAGGGACCGCGCGTGGCACTTCCAACTCCGCCGAAGGTCGCCGGTGCCCGCAGAGCGGGTGCAGCCAGGTGCACCCGGATCGAGAAGCGCCCAGTGAGCGTCCCTTGGCTCGACTGGCGTCCCTGCGGCCGCTTGCGATGTCTTCAAGTGCGAGCTGGACGGACGGGTTCACGCTTTATTGGCTCGCGGCTGTGTGTGTTGGTGGCTCGGGCGGGGGTGGGGTGGGGGTGTTGATCTGATCTAATTAGCTTGGAGTGGCCAGGAGAGCGATGGCGCATGCGTTGGGAAATAACGGTGACAACCCACCTATTTGTTACCTGTCGAACCGGTTTCCATTCCGCTGCGGGTGAGGTGGCCTCGCGGCCCGGGCGGGGCGGTTCGTCGGGGGTGGGAGGGGGGACGGCCCGACGGGGGTGAGAGGGGGGGCGGGCTCCGGTCCCCCCACCCAACAGCACTCGGCCCGCCCCGGACCTGCCCTGCCCGGCGTGCTCAGGTTTGCAAACTAGAGTTTCGGAGGGAGCAGGCACCGGAAAGAAGGGAGGGCAACGTTATGTGCACCGGCGCTCGCACGCTCCGTGGGCGATGACATAAAACTCGCCCAACAGGCCCGGGCCCAGCCTGACGCGCCTGGGGCGCCCGGAGAGGTACAAAGCCGCCAGGCGGGAACCCAGCGGCCCTGGATCCCCAAGGCCAGGCTGAGCAATTCTTGGTTCAGCACAGAGGTATTTGCTGGGCACCGGCTTCCTGCGGGAAGGCACGCAAGGCAGCAGGAACGCGTGGACCCGGAGGCTCGGACGCGCCTGCAAATCCAAAGCTCGAGCCTGCCTTCCGGTTGTGCGGGCGTTTAAACTGCCCTGAGTCCAACTTAATTGAGGCCAGCGCCTTGGCATATAGGCGGACGCATTCGCCCAAACTCTCCTGATCATAAGTAGCCAGATTTCGGATTCCGGAAATCTGCAAAAGACCAGAGGGTGAGGACCCCAGCTGAGGTCTGACCCAGTCCTCTTTAGCCTGTTGCAGCCAGTACCCTCCCTGGGTGGGAACTTAGCAAGCAACTACTCTCCATCCACCCTGCCGTATTCTTCAGCAGGCCCAGTTGGAATGATGCCCCACCCCTGTTGAACTGCCCGGGAGTGTTCCGTGGCCTTCATGAACCACTTCACTGTGACACTTGGGCCGTGGCTGGGTTTCTTTTACTGGCTGACCTATTAAAGGCAGGAACAGAACCTGCAGTTAAAGGCTGCTAACATTTTAGACTCCAGACCTCAGTACGCCTTTCTCGCATGGTGTTCAATGTTTTCGGGAACAGATTGTGAGGGAAATTAGTCTGATAAATGAATTCACACAGTTCAAAAGTCAGGAGTCACAGGTCGTAATCCAGCACGTGGGAAGCTGAGACAGGAAAGCTGAGCGTCAGAGGCCAGCCTAAGTGTCCTCGTCAAATCCTATCTCAAAAGCAAAACGAGAGTCCAAAGAGACGAAGGCTCGACTCCCAGGACCCGTGGTGGAAAGAGAAAACTGACCCCACAGGCACACTGTGGAACTGGCACACTGTGCAGGCACACTGTGGAACTGGTGCCATGCACACATCTGCACAATGAAAGCAAAAAGGAGAGGAAGTGGTTAGGGTGGGCTCAAAGGCATTCAGAGGCCATTTCCAAAGTGGGACTACTTGGAGAGACCCTGTGCATTTCCCAGGATCTCTGTGAAGATGAATGGATGAGGGAGACACACCAGCCTCCTCCTCACTGAGTAGGAAGTAGTTTGACTCTCTTCCTGTAGAATCCTGTCATCTACCTCACTGGGTTACTGGGAAAGCGCTGTAGCTTTTCTGAGGAGCCATTAAGGTTTACCGCTTCCCCTTGCTGTCTCTGGAGAGCTGTCTACCATAGTCCACTCTGCTCTGCTCTTGGACCTTGCTCTTCAACTGACACTAAGTGAGCACCTACTGTATGCTTATCTTTAGTAATAAACCCTGGGGCAGCAACATGGATTGTCTAGGAGGCAGCTGAATTCGGCTTCTCTCTCTCTCTCTCTCTCTCTCTCTCTCTCTCTCTCTCTCTTTGCTTTTTTGAGACAGGGTTTCTCCGTGTAGCTCTGGCTGTCCTGGAACTTGCTCTGTAGACCAGGTGGCCTTGAACTCAGAGATCCACCTGCCTCTGCCTCCCGAGTGCTGGCATGAAAAGTGTGTGCCACCATGCCCAACTTGGCTCACTTCACAGCCTGTCTGTCTTGCTTTCTTTTCCCCTCAGTGAAACCCATTACTTTTTTTTTTTTTTTTTTGGAGACAGGGTCTTTCTATGTATTGTTGTCTGTCTGTCCTGGGACTTTCTATGTAGGCCAGGCAGGCCTTGAGCTCACAGAGATCTGCCTGCCTCTGCCTCCTGAGTGCCCAGGTTCCACAGTATTTCTTGAGCTCCTTTGTAGTGCCGGTCCGACAAGCTGGTCCCAGTGAGTGCCAGGAGAGCCTACGGTGAAGTCTTCACGGGGGACCCTGGACACAAAGCTAGGCTTTCTCATCAGAGAGCAGTTTGGATGTCCAGGAAGCCAGGTGGAGAGCTTAAATGGGTGAGGCCCGCCAGCTGAGTGTCTCTACTGGTACAGAGTCATCGTGAGCAGGGCGAGGTCCAGGAGAGATGCATCTGTGCCCATCTGTCTGCTGCTGCAGCCCCAGTCGGGTCTCGGCCTTTACATATTTCCTTATTTTCTTTCTTTCTTTCTTTCTTTCTTTCTTTCTTTCTTTCTTTCTTTCTTTCTTTTTTTCCTTCAAGACAGGATTTCTCTGTGTAGCTTTGGAGCCTGTCCTGGAACTCACTTTGTAGACCAGGCTGGTCTCGAACTCACAGAGATCCACCTGCCTCTGCCTCCCGAGTGCTGGAATTAAAGGCGTGTGCCACCACTACCCAGCTTTTTACTTCTTTTATGTGTATGAGTGTGTTGCCTGCATATATGTGTCTGTGTATCACATGCATGCCTGGTGCTTGAGGAGGCCAGATGTACTGGGACTGGAGTTGCAAGCAGTGCTGAGTGGCTATGTGGGTGCTGGGAACTGATCTCAGATCCTTTGGAACAGCAACAGGTGCTCTTAACTGATGAGCCATCTCTACGGCTATTCCACTTTTTTTTTTTTTTGGTTTTTCGAGACAGGGTTTCTCTGCGTAGTTTTGCGCCTTTCCTGGAACTCACTTGGTAGTCCAGGCTGGCCTCAAACTCACAGAGATCCGCCTGGCTCTGCCTCCCGAGTGCTGGGATTAAAGGCGTGCGCCACCACCGCCCGGCTCTATTCCACTTTTTTTTTTTTTAAGAGAGTGTCTTTCCATCGACTGTGGTGGCGCACACCTTTAATCCCAGCGTTTGGGAGTCAGAGGCAGGTTTATCTCTGTGAGTTCAAGACCATCCTGGTCTAAATAACGAGTTCCAGGGGAGCCAGGTTATGTAGAGAGACTGTCTCAAAAAGTAGAAAGTAAAAAAGATAGGGCCTCTCACTGGACCTGGAACTCATGGTTTCAGTAGCCTGGCTGAGCAATGAACTCAAGAGATTTTCCTGTCTCCATCCCCCAGCACAGGGTTACAGGTGCACATGGGTACTGGGGGTCCGAGTGCAGGTCCTCATGCTTGCTCAGCAAGCATCTACCCATTGAGCCAGATGCTAACCCGTAGAATAGGTCAAACAAAACACTCTTGTGGGTTTGCCTGTGAGCTTTGGGGTCATGGGCACCCTCTGGAGCTAGACAAGGTACGTGAACTTAGGTCTGAGCTAAGCACTGTGAGGAGACACTTCTACCCAGCCAACGTTCCTCTCTCTCTTAATTCAGCTCCCAGACAGTTCATGAGTGCCCTGTAGGTACTAGCTCTGGGGATTTTACAATGCAAGGCAAACAATAGGTACTGCAATATGGAGGGATTGATTAACTAGGGTGTTGCGATGGTGGCAGGTGGGGTTGCTGAGGTCTGAATGAGAGGTGGGAGCCGACTGGACAAAACGGCAAAGAGCATAAGCAGAAGGAAAAGCTGGGACCAAGGCCCATGGTAGAAAACCAATCTAGTGTGTGTGACTGTGGCAGCCGATGCGGGATGCTGGAAGGGAAGGAAGCTGAAGGTGGGTCATGAGGTGACCTGTGATGTGCTGAATGGAGTAGGGGCAGAGAGGTGGCAGGAAGGAGACCAGGGCTGTGTTGGAGCTACTGTAATGGTCCATGTAAGAATGGCAGGTTGAGTCACAGTGAAAACCAAGCCATGAGTCATGTGTCTTGAGTGACATCATCACCTGTTGGTGTAGAGGACACGAGGGTGAAGGGAAGAGGAGCCCCAGCAAGCAAGGACCATGATGTCCAATGCACGCTTTCTCAATATGGTGCTCAATTCCCATCCCAGTGAGGCTGAGGAGTTAGGAAGGGCATTGGGTAGTGGGCGAGTGTTCATAACTACTCCTTCCCGTTCTCATAGAAGTCCTTAGGAGGAGCCAGGATGGGAGGGAGATGGGGAAGAGTCCGTGAACCTGGAAACCTAAAGCACAAAGAATCATCATAGACACATGCTGAAAAGACACAGAATCCAGCTGCAGACGGTTAGTGCTGTGAATCTGGGCCAAGTCACCTACCCTCTAAGGGCCTCAGTTTCCCTAGCTATGACATCAGGCTCCTAGTTCTGGCTCTGACCTGTGGTAGTCAAGAGTTTGTGCAGAATTACCTTTGCCTAGGAGACAGCAGATCTGCAGTAGACAGCCCTTTGGAGCAGGCTGATGGGGTGCAGCCCCTTGAGCAGCTTTCCCTGAACTCCCTCAGCTAAGTCAGGTGTCCAACAGCCCAGGCCGGCCCTATCTCCCTATCTGGCTGAGGATAATGTTGTTTTTCCTGTCTCCATCTCCCTGTGTTGGGATTAGTAGCCTCTGCTACCATACCCTGCTAACCAGCAGCTCTTCCAGTCCGGTTTGGTAATAGGCCCCTAGAGGCTGCAAAGCTCCTGATTCGAGGCCACCCCTAGCTTTATGGCAAAAGGCTGGGGACCATAGGCAGGGGAGATGGTTTTTAACCACGGTCTGTGGAGTGGAGCTGGTTGCTCTTGGCAGGTACCAAAGAGTGGAGTGAAACTCCACCACAGTAGCCACAGGTCCCATCTGCTAGTTTTAGGCCAGCTCAGTCTCCACAGTCTTCCTGTCTCTGATGTTGGAGTCACCAGCCTCCAAGTGCCACAGCCCCACAGCCTCAGCCTCTCTCCTTCCCGACCCCTCTTGCTCTACTTACCACCGAGGCCAAGCCCCTGCCAGAGTTCACCTGCCCCTGGCTCCCTGCCAGCCCCACAACAAGCCATAGATGCTGTGAAAACCCATGCCCCCATCTCCCTTCAATAGAGAGAGCATCCCTGGCCCCGAGCGCCCTGTTCTAAGGACCTCTGCCTCCCTGCAGTTTCCCCGTGTGCCCAATACCCTGCCTTCCTCCACCCCAGCTCTCCACCGTCTCGGCTCAGCTTAGCCTCTTCTGCAACTACGCTTCTTCCTACCTGGGTTTCTAACAAATGTCCCTTCTTCCTAGAGCTGATGCCCCGGCTGAATCCTTGTCCCCGTTGTCACTTCTCCCCCTGGACTCTGTCTCTGTGTATTGTCTTTCACGATGACATTTTGTTCCGTTGGTCATCCTGCCAGCTCTGGGTTTTCTAGGACCTGTTTATTTGTATCTTTTATATTATTTTTGTATGTCTGCATGCATACTTCAGGGGTGTGTGTGTGTGTGTGTGTGTGTGTGTGTGTGTGTGTGTGCACGCGCGCGCACGTACAAGTATATAAAGACCAGGAATTGAAGTCAGGTGTCTCCTTCAGTAACTCCCCACACACGCTCTCTTCCTTGCTTCTCTTTCTCACTTTCTTTGTTTTTTTTTTTCATTTTAGACAGGGCCTCTCACTGAACCTGGAGCTCACTGATTGGCTAGACTGGCTAAGTTCCCAGGATCCTTTTGTTTCTGTCTCCCTAGCACTAGCGTCATAGACGCTCCCTGCCGCACTCAGCTTTCATATTTGTGCAGCAAGCCCCAGCCCTAAGGGATCCTATTTGCAACACCATTTTTTTTTGGGAGGGGGGTGGTTCGAGACAGGGTTTCTCTGTGTGGTTTTGGTGTCTTTCCTGGATCTCCTCTGTAGACCAGGCTGGCCTCGAACTCACAGAGATCCGCCTGGCTCTGCCTCCCGAGTGCTGGGATTAAAGGTGTGTGCCACCGCCGCCCGGCTATACCACCATTATTTAAATTATTTGACCATGCCGTGGTACTAGCCTTGTGCATGCTAAGCAAGCCCTTACTACCCTTTCTCCTGTTGCTTCCTGAGACAGGGTCTTGCTAAGCTGGCCTAGCCTAGTTGACCTCGATTTCTCTGTAGACAAATCTTCAGGTTTGGACCTTTCTGCCTCAGGTTCTTGAGTAGCTCTGATTGCAGGCTGGCAGTAACATCCTTTGGGGGTAGGTGGGTGGGGACAGCCTCACTATGTAGTCCTGGCCTGTCCGGAACTCATTATATAGATCAGGTTGGTCTGAAACTCACCGCTGCATCCTGAGTGCAGTGATTAAAGGTATGTACCACCATGGTCAACCCAACTAACACCATTTTAAATAGCTCTGTTATCATCCATGAACCACAACATTCATCCTCACAAAAATGTGTGGTTCGGGGGTTTTAGTCTCAGGGAGTTCTACGGCCATCACCCTAAGTCCAGAAGCTTTCTGTCTCAGGTAAGGTTCCTATTGCTTCGACGAAACACCATGACCAAAAGCAAGTTGGGGAGGAATGGGTTTATTTGGCTTACACTTCCATATTGTAGTCCATCACAAAAAGAAGTCAGGACAGGAACCTGGATGCAGAGGCCATGGAGGGGTGCTGCTTACTGGCTTGCTCCTCATGGCTCGCTCAGCCTGCTTTCTTATAGAATCCAGGACCACCAGCTCAGGGATGACACCACCCAAAATGGGCTGGCACCACCCACCTTGGGCTGGGTCCTCCCCCATCAATCACTAATTAAGAAAATGCCCTACAGCTGGATCTTATGGAGGCGTTTCTCAATTGAGTTTCGCTCCCTCCTTTCAGATAACTCTATCTGTGTCAAGTTGACATTAAAACTAGCCAGGACAGTTTCCATCGCCGCAAAAGAAAACTGCCCATCTGCAGCAACCCTCCACCCGGTCCCTGCCTTGGCCCTACTGTGCTTCTTGGTCCAGGACTCCTTTTGTGAAGCCTCCATGTACCTCGGCCCCCGTGCTATAGGGAGGGGGTTGTTCTAGGTTCCATTTTTACAGATAAGAAAGTAGGGGGAGGATACAATGGTGGGGGGCGGACCATGGAAGGACTGGGAGACGAGTGGGATTGGGGTACATGATGGGAAATTCCCAATGGCTCAATAAAAATTATATTAAACAAAAAGAAAGTCAAGGCCCAGGTCCATTCAAGGACTTTTCCTTCTCCAGCATAATGTCTAGGGTTTTCCCCAGAACTGTCCTGCATGGGGAGGGCAACAAATGGGGACTCCTGTCACCCAGACATGCCACTCTCTCAGGAGGGCCTGAGGGTGAGCTAAGGGCACCTCTTATGCCCAGTCTGTTGTCAGGACAAAGCGAACACCTCTCATAGAGGACACTTGGGCAGGCAGATGAGAACAGGGCCCGCTCAGGAACTCGGACATCAAGAGACCTGAGGATAACAGAAGCCCAGTTCTACTTACAAGCGGTTCTGGGGCTTTGTGCAACAGACTACACCTTTTCTCTTTTTCTGGGCTCCTGAAAGTTCATGCGTGACAGGCACCCACCCTCAGTACCCAGGGTTGCCATGAGTCCAGGTGAGTTCAGGAAGATACATCTATCATAGTACTGGAAACCACACATGCCACCTCAAAGACCCCAAGCCCAGGGAGGCTGGAGGCTGGCGAGGCTACAGCATCAGAAGCTTGGGACACAGCCAGAGTTGGACTCCCTGACCCCTGGAAGCCTGCCTCTCTCAACTGTAACAGGATTTAATAATCGTTCCTGGCTCCTGGAGAGCTGGGAGACAGGCCCTGCAGTTACCAGCGCCCTCTGGGCCTCAGACAGGGAAACCAGACAGGCTCCTACTCCAACCTGCTGTCCCAGCCCAGGGCGGCTCTCATCCCGGCCTCTTTCATCTTAGGTCTAATTAGCCAGGCGCCCCACCCCAAAGCTCCTTGGACAGGAGTCATCACTCCCAATTTATAGATGGGGAAACTGAGGCACCTAGAGGGAAGTGGTTTAGAGCTGTCGCCTGTGAGTCAGCTATGGAGCCAGAGCCCAGAGGAGGCCCAACAAGGTCTTCTAGCTGGACCTGCCCCTCCCCCCGCTCCCATCTCCATCCCCACTCTCCTATCCTCGTTCTGGGGACCCAGGCATCCTTCCTTTTAGGATTCTACCTCACCACTCGTGTGTGTGTGTGAGGATAGGGTAGAGAGGGGCTTGGGCAGCCAAGGGGACTCAGGAGTTTCGTCTTCACCGAAGCTAGCAGGAGGCTTGAGGATGGTGGGTGGGCGAGATTTGGACGCCAGTAGTTCTGTGCCCTGAAAACTCGAGGCCAGTGGGTACCCACAGCCTGGGTCTCCTGAGCCACAGGCCCAGTTCCCGAGGCGCAGCCTGGACCTAGCCCTCTGGACTCCAGTACAGAGTGCACTCCTTGGTCCTAGGTCTCCGGCAGTCCAGTCTCTCTACGCAGGCTTTGGTTTCTCAGTACACGTTAGTCGTGCTGCGAGCCGAGTGACCCTCCAGGCCCCACCAACACGCACATCCGAAGTCCGGGTCCCGTTGTTTTTCGGCTTCGCGGCGGCTTAAGGCCGGTCCAGCCCGCTGTTACTCTAGCCTGCCCGACCCCCTATTCGCAATCGACGCGGCTTCGGACAAAGGTCAGCGGCTACCATCCGGCTGCGACCCTGGCGCCGGCTTCTCGCCCCCAAGCAGAGCGGGGTGTCTCCCCCGCGCCCGGTCAGCGTTGAGGACGCCAAGCCAAGCCCTGCGGCGCCGGTCCGACCGGTCCCACCGTCACCGGCGCCTTGCTCTTCCTGCTCTGCCCTGGGAGTGCGCCCCGCGCGCCCCCCAGCGGCCGCTCCGAGACTCGCACAGCCGGGCCGTAGCGCGCCGTCCTGAGTGCCGTGCCGGGCGGCTAGGGGACGCGCTGGCGGCCTTCCCGATCTGCCCGAGCCGCTGTCCGGCTCGAGGGCCTGGGAACGCACCCCGTCGGGGAGCGGGCCGGGAGCTCGGCCCACCAAACCCCGCCTCTGCCCGTGCCTGCGGCGGTTTCGGGGCAGGGGGCCTGCAGAGCGAGACAGTTACTCAGACCTGGCGAAACCAGCGTGTCGGCACCTGCGGACCTGGCGGGCGTGGCAGGCGGAGGCTCCGTTACGCCCCGCCCCTGGGCTCGCCCGGTCCCGGCCGCCCACGCGCCGCGCGCCCCGCCCCGGCCCGCGCCGCCAGCCTGCCAGCCCGGAAGGAGCCGACCGAGCGCCCGCGGCAGCTGACTCAAGCGGTGAGAGAGGCCGGCCCGTTACCACGGGCGCCAGGGGCCCAGGCGACGCTGTGGTTTCGGTGCCCTCGTAGGCGGGCGGCCTTAATGAGCCCTCGGCACGCACCTCCCGAGTACCCCCACCCTGATCGCGGCGGTCCCCATCCCGCAGGGGCTTGCCCCGCTGCTTTCGGCCTCATCCCCGAAGCCTCCAGATCTCAGCTTGGGAACTTGGGCCCTGGGGGTCTGTTGGGGGTCTGCAAGACCGGCCTAGGGTGACAGCAGCCCCCTCCGGGGCGGTGGAGGACCCGGGCGCCCTCTGGCGGCCGCGAAGGCCTGGCGCGTCCTCGCCGCGTGTCAGTGCCAGAGGGCCTGACGCTCCCTCCTTCCCTCTGCAGAGAACTGAGTGGATGACTGACCATGGGGCCCCTGAGTCGTGAAGCCTGGGCCCAGCGCCTGGGGGCTTTCCGAGCCAGCCCATCCGCCTTCCTGGCAGGTGCCGAAGGTGAGGACTTGGGTCGCGACCTGCTGAGTGACCTAAGGAGTGAAAAGCTAAGCGAGCAGACCAAGGTAGGTACTGCCCGAGTGCCCTGCTGTGGGCCACATGGCTGCTCCGTACCACTGCGTGCTGAACCCCATCTTCATGGGTCCCTCTTAAATCCCCCATCTCAGGTTTCCTTACTGACACTGAGCTTGGAGTACTCTGACAAACTGTGGCCTGATGCACCTGCCGCAGAGGCTGCTGCCACCTCCTTGTTGGACACACTTGTCCTCCTGCCCTCAAAACCTTCAGCTCTCCGGAGGCTCCTGCTGTTGGCAGCCACCACAGCCCTGGTGTCGGGAGGTGCTCTGGGACCCACTTCGGGAGCTTCCTGCCGGCTTCTGCCCCTTCTGCTTGGTTTAGCTTCAGGCCGAGACATGGGACGAAGCTTTGGAACCCCCTCGGAACAGCGCCACCTACAGGCCACAGCGTGTGAATGCCTGGGAGAGCTTGAGCGCTGTAAGCCAGGGCTGCTGGCTCCCTCCCTGGGGATGCTGCGTAGCCTCCTAGGGCAAATGGGTCCCATCCAGCCTGTCAGCCTGCTGCTGGCCCTTGTTCTGCACAACACCTTGGTGGTACCACCCGGGGCTGGGGCTGGGGCTGGGCTGCAAGGCCTGCTTGTGGCTGGGGTCTCCTCCGTTGGGAGTTGTCCCTGGGACTGGACTCTAGCTGAAGAGCGAGATGCCCATCGTCAGCCCCAGGCACCCAGCTGGTCCACAGCTGAGGAGGAGGCCCATGGCCTTCCATTGCTAGAGCCCAGCCCTGAGGAGGCCCGAGAGCTGAAGGCTGCAGTGGCCCAGCTTCTGGACACTTCCTACCTGCTCACTCCTGTGGCTCAGGCTCAGCTTCTGTGGCTGCTGGGCTGGGCCCTTCGCGGTCTTCGGGGTCAGCCACCAGTGCTCTTCAAGCCACAGCTAGTTCGGCTGCTGGGCACAGCGCAGCTGACGCTGTTGCACTCAGTTCTGGCTCTCAAGGCAGCCTTTGGTGAGGCCCTGTTCACTGCTCAGGATGAAGGCCTGCTGCTCCGCAGGCTGGCCTTGGTGGCCCAGCACCCAGCCTTGCCCTCACCCACACACCTCCTTTACCTGCACTGCATCCTGAGCTTCCCAGAGAATTGTCCACTGGGTCCGGAAGGGGAAGAGGCTGCCCCGCTGCTGTTGGGTCCCCAGCTGTGCCGGGGCCTCATGCCCAGTCTCCTGCACGACCCAATGGTCCTCTTGGCTCGCCTGCATTTACTGTGCCTGCTCTGTGCTGATGCCGAGGAAGAGGAGAATGGCCAGGTTCAGAGCCCACAGCGGTACCTACAGGAGCTTCTGGCAGGCCTGCAGCAGAGGGCAGCCCTCGATGATGGTCCCCAGGCCTTGGCCACTCTCTGTTTCCAGGCCTCATATCTCATTGCCAGCTGCCTAGCTGGGCAACCTACAGTACGGACATCTCTGATCCATGGACTGGCCCAGCTCTACCGAGCTCGGCCCTCCCTGGCTCCCCACTTTGTGGATCTCTTAGATCAGGTAAGTCCTGAGCTGAGAGAGCCCCTCAGGGCGGTGCTGCAGCAAGAGGTGGTAGCCAGGCCAGGCAAGAACCAATCACTTCGCTGGCACCTGCGAATGCTAGCAAAGGTGGCAGAGGGAGATGCCCAGAGTGCCACCCTCAGCTTTCTACAGGCTGCAGCCATACACTGCACTGACTGGGGCCTCCAGCAGGCCCTGCTGCGGGTATGCCGTGCTCTGCTGCGGACAGGTGGGGGAGCTGGCCTGGCAGACTTGCTGCAGGTACTGGCCAGACGGCTCGAGGATGCTGATGGACGGGACCATGCCCGACTGTACTATATCCTCTTTAACCATCTATCAAGTCCCAAGTTGGGAATGGCCCTGGGCCCCTCGCTTGCTGCCCCTGCACTGGCCTCATCACTGGTGGCTGAGAACCAGGGCTTTGCATCAACGCTCATGGTGCAGGAGACTCCAGCTCCAATTCAGTTGAGTGTGGGGCCTCAGAAGGCCAAAGGCCCACTCCTGGTGCTGCATCTGCAGGTAGAGGCTCTGGAGGTTCCTGTCTACTCTCTGGAGCTGCGCTTCCGTGTGGAAGGACAGCTCTATGAGCCTTTGGAGGCTGTCCACATACCCTGCTTGGGTCCGGGACGGCCCACGCACCCTCTGTGCCTGCCCTTGAAGCCCCGATGCCCAGCCCCTACCCGCCTCCATGTCCAGGCCCTTTATACCACATCTGCTGGCCTCACGTGCCATGCCCACCTGCCACCCTTGTCTGTGAACTTTGGTGACCTCTTCCTGCCTTTCCCCCAGCTCCCCAAGGGCTCTGAGCGGTGTTTCTTTGATGATCTCTGGAACTCCTGCCTGCCAAAGGGTGTCGAAAGTCATTTGTGGTGTCCACTTGGGCCACAGGGCCTGGACGCCTTGGTGTCCAGACACCTAGAGCCCTTTGTTGTGGTGGCTCAGCCCCCCACCACCTACCTCATAGCTGTCCGCCTGCCCCCTGACTCCATGTTGCTGCTGCGGCTGGAGACCGCTCAGGTGGATGGTGTGCCTGTGGCCCTGAGGACCGATAACTGGGCCGTGCTGCCCCTGGCGGGGGACTACCTCCGTGGCCTTGCAGCCCGCTGAGTAAAACCAGGTGGGGCAGAACTTGTTGCTCTTAGGGGGTGGTCCAAGGGACTGCCAAAGGAGCACATTCTTGTAGCTCCTGCCCCATAAAATCACATTCACTGACGGCTCTCACTGGCTTGTTTTCTTTTGAACCCTTGTTAGGAGCAGACTTCCTGGGGTTGGATCTTAAGCCCTAGAAAAGATCCAGACTGGTCCCAGTCCTGCAGACCTCCACAATCCTGCTAGGATAGTATGAACAATATGCTTCCCATGAGGTTTGGCTTAGCCCAGGATCACTCTGTGACTTCATGTGAAGGCTGGAGATTGAAGATGGGCCTCCTCACTCTGCCCCAGCTGAGCTCAGACTACATAGCACAATAAGCTAACAGCCCGGACCATGGAGAGAAGGCTTGGTGACTAGATGGTCCCTTCCTGGGCAGTGCTGGTTGGAACCAGCTGTAGAGAGGGTGTGTGCTGGCAAAGTTCTAAGCAGATGGAGGGCCCATGTGATCTGATTTTTAAAAAGCCCACCTTTTAATGGCAACCCCCGGGAAAGCCAGTCTGTGCTTAGGAATCTTCTCAGGTGGAAACTTGTTCTCCAGCTTCCTTCTCCAAATGTGCAAGACACTGAGGATGCAGATACATTGAAGGCATCACTGTTGCCAGGCACCAGGCTGGGGTTTTCCTTGTTACAATGCTGCAGGTCTCTCCCCGCAGCTGAGGAAATCTCCAGCTGAAGGAGTTAAGTGACTTTCCTGAGGTCACTCGGCTGGGAGGGAGTAGTATTTTGTCATCCCATGGCCAGCCTCCATTGCCACACTCAGCAGAGATGTGCAGGAGCCACAGTCTCCTGCCCTTTGAGCCCCGAGAAGCCCTCAGTAGGATGTGCCGGAGCAGCTGTCAGTCAGGGCTGAGTGGAAGGATGACCTTGGGCTGAGTTGTTCTGGGGAAAGGGCCATCGTGGTTGTGTGGGTGTGTTGGATTAACCCTGCCACCCCGCTCTGGTTTCTTACAAGTCAGTCTAAGAGGGGAAAGAGGGCTTGGGCCAGTTTGTGCCAAAAGGCCAGGTTCAAGTGCAAGCTGTGGCAGGGAATCGTTACTTGAGTGACTTTTCATCCTAGATAGGACATCTACAACAGACCAAAGAAAAAATTCCATTCAAGCCTAGCTACTGAGCCAGTGAGTGGATTTGGAGTTACTTAGGGGAGTATGAGTGGCTTGAAAACAGCTGTATCACAAAAAAGGCATGGGTGACCATTCCCGAAAGCTGCCTTGCTGGAGCTTTTACAGGTCTTGCAGACAGCTCCACCTGAGATTCCCCAAAGCAACTGTTGACTGCTTTTATAATGTGAGGGATGGGCCTCACCAATCCTGTAACTTTCTGAGCTTCCAGAGCCTAAGTTTCCTGAGTCTTCTGAGCCTGAAGAAGTATTTCAATGAGGAAGAAGCAGTTACATAGCATTCGCCTTGGAAGCCATTGCCAAATCAGGAAGGTGGCCATTCTAGAAACTTCTCCAGCTGGTTTGAGTAGAGAAAGGATATAGGTCAGTTCCTTACACAATTCTTAGGAAAGCTAGAGAAGTAGGTTCTACAGAAGCCACCACTGGAGTTATTCTGTTCCAGGACAAACCCCCCTGTCTGCAGCCCAGCTCCTCTTGGTGATCTGGCATGGGGAGTGGGTGCTGCCACTCCTCATGCCCACTAAGCCAGAGACCTGCTGCTGCTGCTGCTGCTGCTAGAGAGAGCCTTGACATCCCCATGTCTAATTCAGAGACTATCTCAGTAGTGTGATCCAGTTTTCATCACAGTAGTGAAGGGACCTAGAAAAGCAGTTCTTTTCGTATGAATGCAGGAAGTGCGTTAAGCCTGAGTCTACGATAAGGATAAGAGGTCAGGGGCCTGGGGGCAGCTCAGCAAAGTGCCCAGACATGAGGACCTCAGACCCCAGCACCCATGGAAAGCCACGTGAGACAGGGTTTCTCTGTGTAGCCCTGGCTGCCCTGGAACTCACTCTGTAGACCAGGCTGGCCTCGAACTCACAGGGATTGACCTGACTCTGCCTCCCAAGTGCTGGGATTAAAGGTGTGTGCCACTATTTTCCTGGCTGGAGCTTTTTAGCAAGCAGTGTAGCTGAATCAGCAAACCCCAAGTTCATTGAGAGGCCCTGCCTTGGTGAGGTGAATAGCAATCAGACACCCAATGCCCACCTCTAGCCTACTACACACATATGCGCACACACCCATTCACACAGGACCACACACACATGCACACACAGGGATAGTTAGCCCGTGTAAGGATGAAGCCTCTGTCTTACTCCCATCTTCCTACCCGTCCGTGGACCTCTGTTTGGTTCACCCACGCCTTCAGTGCTGGACACCAGATGACAACTCCACCCACCAAAACAAGTTACCTGCTCTGTGTCACAATTCAGATACCACTAACAAGCCCCAGGTTGTGGCCTGTGATTCTGACCAACAGGCTAATCAGGGATTCTATAACCACTTCTCTAGATTTGGTCATTTCTTTTGTTGTTTGGTGGTGGTTTGTTTTTTGAGACAGGGTTTCTCTGTGTAGCCCTGGCTGTCCTGGAACTCGCTCTGTAGACCAGGCTGGCCTCGAACTCACAGAGATCCACCTGTGTCTCTGCATTCCCCGTGCTGGGATCAAAGGCATGTGCCACCACCACCTGGCTTTTTTTTTTTTTAAGGTTTAATTTTATTTTATGTGCATGGGTGTTTTGTCTGCATTCATGTCTACATTAAGGGTGTTGGATTCCCTGGAACTGAAGTTACAGACAGTTGTGAGCAGCCATGTGGGTGCTGGGAATTGAACTCAGGACCTCTGGAAGAGCAGCCATTGCTCTTAACCACTGAGCCATCTCTTCAGCCCAAGGTTTGGTAATTTCTAAGGGACATTCTGCTTACCTTCGCCTGCCTATTAGAAAAGGATAGTACATTGCCAGGTCTGGTGGTGCGTGCCTATAATCCTAACAGTCCAAAGCCTGAGGCTTCAAGTTCAAAGCTGGCTAGTGGGTTCATAGTGAGACTGTCTTAACAAGCAAAAGTATATTTCAGGGGACTAGAGGGTTCAGTTCCCAGCACCCATAACCAACAGCCTGTAGCCACCTGTGACTCAGGCTCCTGGGGATCCTATGCTCTTCTCTGGCCTCCACAGGTACCTGCACCCATGCATCCATTCCTATGTAGAGACACACACACATTCGTATAATTTAAAAATTTTAAACATATCACAAAAGATACAGATGAATAATTAAATGGCAGGAACACACAGGGCAAAGTGTGTTTCCATGTGCTCTGATGTGCTATCCTCCAGCTATCTGAACAAGCTTTTGTGTCCCCCCCCCCCTTTAGTTTTTGTTTTTCGAGACAGGGTTTCTCTGTGTAGCCCTGGCTGTCCTGGAACTCACAGAGATCCGCCTGGCTCTGCCTCTTGAGTGCTGGGATTAAAGGATGAAAGGTGCCACCACTACCTATTGAATTTTTTTTAATGTTAAACCTGCTGTGGTCACCAACAGGCATTTCTATGCACACAGTTCAAATCTAGACTCTTACACATTCTTGCCAGTGCTTTATTACCAAGTTATGGTTCTATCTTTTATTTTGCCAAATTTTGTCATGGATTTCTACATCTATGTTCATGACAGATACTGTTCTGTGGAGTTTTTTAAATAGTGTCCTTATTTGGTTTTGGTATGAGGCCGATGCTGATGCAACAGAGGAGTAGGAAAGTCGTCCCCTGGCTTCTAACTTCAGGAAGAGACTTCAGGGAATTGGTATCCTTTGCCCTAAATGTTTTCGTTAAGCTCACAGATAAATTCATCAGGCCAGGCACTTTATGAACTGGAAGACTACTGATGGCCATTGTCTGTGCCCCGTGTCTCCCACCCCAATTCACAGAGCGAAATGTCTTTTTTCCTGAAAATTTCTTACTCTGAAAAATGAATTTTAATATAGCAAATTATACTGCAGAAGTATCAGACAAAATTTTCACAGCCTCACTATATTTCCTAAATACTTAATAAGCTGACTTACAAATCTACAGTTAATTAAAAAATGATCTTTAGCTGGGCATAGTGGCACACACCTTTAATGCCAGCACTGGGGAGACGGAGAAGCCAAGACGAAGAGCTGTGCAGAGACCCTGTCTCTAAAAATAAATAAATATAAAAAATAATCTTTGGCCAGGCGGCAGTGGCGCATGCCTTTAATCCCAGCACTCAGGAGGCAGAGTCAGGCAGATCTCTGTGAGTTTGAGACCAGCCTGGTCTACAGAGAGAGATCCAGGACAGGCACCAAAAACTACACAGAGAAACATATATATATATATATATATATATAAAGTTTCTTCACCTACACCCCCACTTTGAGGTAGAAATTTGACTATTTACCATAACATAATGTAAAATTTAAACATCTCCATACTTTTATGCTCCTTGGAGATCTCTGGAGGAGTACAATGGTAAATTACTAACTAGTTAGTTTCCCCCAATGGTCATATTGCTGTGGGTATAGGAGTTGTTTGTTCCAGTGCTTTGGCTCCTGATGAGTACCAGCACAGGAGATGGTCACCAGAAAGCCTGCACTATGACGTCCTTTTCTGAGCTCCAAGAACAAAAGCCTTTAATCTCAGCACTTGGGAGGCAGAGGCAAGCAGAACACTGGGAGTTAGAGGCCAGCCTGGTCTACTTAGTGAGTTTGAGGCCAGCCAGGACTGTTTACTGAGAAACTGTCTCAAAAAAAAAAAAAAAACAAGATTAATGTGATATACTAAAGAACAATTTACAAGAGAAATATTACATGTAATACCAATACATGGAGAAAATATGTAACAAAAACCCTGCACTGTTCATGATTCAAAAACAAAACCACCTCAGCGAACTAGTACAGAAACTTCTTCATTTTGATAAAGAATGTATCCAGGGCCGGGCAGTGGTGGCACATGCCTTTAATCCCAGCACTCAGGAGGCAGAGGCAGGCGGATCTCTGTGAGTTCAAGGCCAGCCTGGGCTACCAAATGAGTTCCAGGAAAGGCGCAAAGCTACACAGAGAAACCTTGTCTCGAAAAAACCAAAAAAAAAAAAAAAAAAAAAAAAAGAATTTATCCATGGAGCTACAGAGATGACTCAGCAGTTAAGAGCAATGGCTGCTCTTGCAGATGACCTAGGTCCAATTCTCAGCACATACACGGTAGCTCTCAACCATCCATAACTCCAGTTCTGGAGGACTGAATGCCTTTTTGAACTCCTTGGGCTCCTGTGGTGCACATACATACACATAAATATATATTTTTTAAAGAACTATTTCCATAATCCCACACCAACAAATCCCAAAGAAGGGGAACACACAACACTACCACCAAAAAATAACAGGAATTAATAATCACTGGTCGTTAATATCCATCAATATCAATGGTCTCAACTCACCTATAAAAAGACACAGGCTCACAGAATGGATATGAAAACAGGATCCATACTTCTGCTGCATACAAGAAACACACCTCAACTTCAAAGACAGACACTACCTCAGAGTAAAAGGCTGGGAAAAGGCTTTCCAATCAAATGGACTTAAGAAGCAAGCTGGTGTAGCTATCCTAATATCTAATAAAATAGACTTCAAACTAAAATCAATTGAAAGAGATCAGGAAGGACATTACATATTTCTCACAGGGAAAATCCACCAAGATAAAGTCTCAATTCTGAACATTTATACCCCAAATACAAAGGCACCCACATTTGTAAAAGAAACATTACTAAAGCTTAAATTGCACATCAAACCCCACACACTAGTAGTGGGAGATTTCAACACCCCACTCTCACCAATGGACAGATCTACCAGACTGAAACTTAACAGAGAAATAAAGGACCTAACAGGTGTTATGACTCAAATGGACTTAATAGATATCTACAGAACATTCCACCCTAACACAAAAGAATATACCTTCTTCTCAGCACCCCATGGAACCTTCTTGAAAACTGACCACATGCTTGGTCACAAAGCAAATCTCAACAGATACAAAAACATTGGAATAACTTCCTGTATTTAATCGGACCACCATGCCTTAAAGTTAGATTTCAACAACAAAAATTATAGAAAGCCAATGATCTCATGGAAACTGAATAATGCCCAACTGAAACACCAATTGGTGAAGGAAGAAATAAAGAAAGAAATTAAAGATTTCCTAGAATTCAATGAAAATGATAGTACAATATATCCAAATGTATGGGACACTATGAAAGCAGTGCTAAGAGGAAAATTCATAGTACTAAATGCCTACATAAAGGAGTTGGAGAAATTTCACACTAATGCTGTGACTTAACAGCACACTTGAAAGCTTTAGAACAAAAAGAAACAAACTCACCCAGGAGGAATAGACATCAGGAAATAATCAAATTGAGGGCTGAAATCAATGAGATAGAAACAGAGAACAATTCAAAGAATCAATGAAACAAAGAATTGGTTCTTTGAAAAAAATCAAAATAGACAAACCCCTATCCAATTAACCAAAAGGCAGAGAGAGAGCATCCAAATTAACAAAATCAGAAATGAAAAGGGAGAGATAACAACAGACAACGAGGAAATCCAGAGAATCATCAGGTCATACTTCAAAAACCTGTACTCCACAAAATTGGAAAATCTGAAAGAAATGGACAATTTTCTGGATAGGTACCACATATCAAAGTTAAATCAAGACCAGATAAAATATTTAAGTAGACCGCCGGGCGGTGGTGGCGCACACCTTTAATCCCAGCACTTGGGAGGCAGAGCCAGGCGGATCTCTGTGAGTTCGAGGCCAGCCTGGGCTACCAAGTGAGTTCCAGGAAAGGCGCAAAGCTACACAGAGAAACCCTGTCTCGAAAAACCAAAAAAAAAAAAAAAAAAAAAAAAAAAAAAAATTAAGTAGACCAATAACCCCTAAGGAAATAGAGACAGTCATTAAAAGTCTCCCAACCAAAAAAAAAAAAAAACCAAAAAGTCCAGGACCAGATGGTTTCAGCACAGAAATCTACCAGATTTTTAAAGAAGAGCTAGTTCCAATACTCTTTAAACTCTTTTTATGAGGCTACAGTTACCCTCATACCCAAACCACACAAACATGCAACAAAGAAAGAGAATTACAGACCAATCTTCCTCATGAACATTGATGTAAAAATACTCAACAAAATATCGGCAAACCGAATCCAAGAATACATCAAAAAAAAAAAATTATCCACCATGACCAAGTAGCCTTCATCCCAGGGACGGTTCAAACATACAAATCTGTCAATGTAATACACTATACAAACAAATGGAAAGAAAAAAACCACATGGTCATCTCATTAGATGCTGAAAAAGCCTTTGACAAAATCCAACACCCCTTCATGATAAAGGTTTTAGAGAGATCAGGAATACAAGGAATATACCTAAACATAATAAAAGCAATTTACAGCAAGCCAACAGCCCCCATCAAATTAAACAGAGAGAAACTCAAAGCAATTCCACTAAAATCAAGAACAAGACAAGGCTGTCCACTCTCCCCATATTTATTCAATATAGTACTTGAAGTTCTAGCTAGAGCAATAAGACAACAAAAGGAGATCAAAGGGATAGAAATTGGAAAGGAAAAAGTCAAGCTTTCACTATTTGCAGACGATATGATAGTATACATTCTACCAGGGATTCTACCCAAACATTCTACCAGGGAACTCCTACAGCTGATCAACTCCTTCAGTAAAGTGGCAGGATACAAGATCAACTAAAAAAAATCAGTAGCCTTCCTATACACAAATGATAAAAGGGATGAGAAAAAAATCAGAGAAACATCACCCTTTACAATAGCCACAAATAATATAAAGTATCGTGGTGTGACACTAAACAAGTGAAGGACCTGTATAATAAAAACTTTAAGTCTCTGAAGAAAGAAATTGAAGAAGATATCAGAAAATGGAAGGATCTCCCATGCTCATGGATAGGTAGGATTAACATAGTAAAAATGGCAATCTTACCAAAAGCAATCTACAGATTCAATGCAATCCCCATCAAAATCCCAACACAATTCTTCACAGACTTGGAAAGAATAATACTCAACTTCATATGGAAAAACAAAAAACCCAGGGTAGCTAAAAGAATCCTGTACAATAAAGCAACATCTGGAGGCATCACCATCCCTGAACTCAAGCTTTACTATAGAACTATAGTAATAATAAATCTTTTTTTTTTTTTTTTTTGGTTTTTCAAGACAGGGTTTCTCTGTGTAGCTTTGCGCCTTTCCTGGAACTCACTTGGTAGTCCAGGCTGGCGTCGAACTCACAGAGATCCACCTACCTCTGCCTCCCAAGTGCTGGGATTAAAGGCGTGTGCCACCACCGCCTGACAGAACTATAGTAATAAAAACAGCTTGGTACTGGCATAAAAACTGACATACAGACCAATGGAATTGAATTCAAGACCCTGACATTAATCCACACACATATGAACACCTGATTTTTGACAAAGGAGCCAAAACTATACAATGGAATAAAGAAAGTATCTTCAACAAATGGTGCTGGTATAACTGGATGTCAACATGTAAAAGATTGCAAATAGATCCATATCTGTCACCATGCACAAAACTCAAGTCCAAGTGGATCAAAGACCTCAACATAAATCCAGTTACACTGAACTTGATAGAAGAGAAAGTAGGAAGTAATTTTGAACTCATTGGCACAGGAGATCACTTCCTAAATATAACACCAGCAGCACAGACACTGAAAGCAACAATTAATAAATGGGACCTCTTGAAACTGAGAAGCTTTTGTAGGGCAAAAGGCACGGTCAATAAGACAAAAAGACAGCCTACAGAATGAGAAAAGATCTTCACCAACCCCACATCTGACAGAGGACTGATCTCCAAAGTATATAAAGAGCTCAAGAAACTAGACATCAGAATACTGAACAATTAAAAAATGGGCTAAAGAGCTAAACAGAGAATTCTCAAAAGAATAATCTCAAATGGCTGAAAGACATTTAAGGAAATGCTCAACATCCTTAGTCATCAGAGAAATGCAAATCAAAATGACTCTGATTACACCTGTCAGAATGGCTATGATTAAAAACACTGATGACAACCTATGCTGGAGAGGATGCGGAACAAGGGGAACACTCCTCCACTGTTGGTAGGAGTGCAAATTTGTCCAACCACTATGGAAATCAGTATGGTGGTTTTTCAGAAAATTGGGAATCGATCTACCTCAAGACCCAGCCTTACCACTCTTGGTCATATATCCAAGGAATGCTCAATCATACCACAAAGTTACATGCTCAACTATGGTCATAGCAGCATTATTCGTAACGGCCAGAACCTGGAAACAACCTAGATGGCTGTCAAATGAAGAATGGATTAAGGAAATGTGGTACATATACACAATGGAGTACTACTCAGCAGAGAAAAACAATGACATCATGAAATTTGCAGGCAAATGGATGGAACTAGAAAATATCATCCAGTCTGGGTTACCATGAGTGAGGTAACCCAGACTCGGACAAACATGGTATGTACTCACTCATATGTGGATACTAGATATAAAACAATGGACAATCAGACTGCAACTCACAGATCCAGGGAGGCTACCTAGCAAGGAGGACCCTAGGATGACTGTGGCTTATAATAAGTTTTGGTTTTGCCCAATCACTGGGCAAACTTTGGTGAAACATTTCACTATTGGGATAAGAATTTGTACCGTATCAAGCTGATGAACGGATATGCTGGCTGTACTTTCAGAAGGGGAGGCTAAAATCCTTTTAGATTATGGATTAGCCTATAGAAAAATGTCTGCCGTAAATCAAACAGTGAAAGGGAAGATGAATAGGAATCTCACTTACACAACTTAAGTAAAACATAGCTCTCTGAACAGATGAAGATAGGTTTCTTCCGTATCCCAGTATAATCCAGCTATTATTTGGCTTAAAAGGGCTTATTGGGAAATGTTATCATTTTTACTATTTTCTTTTTTTTTTTTTTTTTGGTTTTTCGAGACAGGGTTTCTCTGTGTAGCTTTGCGCCTTTCCTGGAACTCACTTGGTAGCCCAGGCTGGCCTCGAACTCACAGAGATCCGCCTGGCTCTGCCTCCCAAGTGCTGGGATTAAAGGCGTGCGCCACCACCGCCCGGCCTTTTTACTATTTTCTACAGAGAAAATATTTTCCAGTTTCAAATAACCCTGGACTCTTGAATTATAACCTGTTTTTATGTTCAAGCCATCTGTGTATTATTTCTCATGAAGTTATACATAAAATGTTTTTACATTTAAAAAAGGGGACAAGTACTATAGAATTTTTTTTTTTTTGAGCTGAGGATCGAACCCAGGGCCTTGCGCTTGCTAGGCAAGTGCTCTACCACTGAGCTAAATCCCCAACCCCTTTTTTTTCTTTTTTTTTTTTAGATTTTATTTATTTATTACGTATACAGTGTTCTGTCTGCATGTGTGCCAGATCTCATTATGGATGGTTGTAGCCACCATGTGGTTGCTGGGAGTTGAACTCCAGACCTCTGGAAGAACAGCTAGTGCTCTTAACTGCTGAGCCATCTCTCCAGCTCCCTAGAATTGTATTACATGAAATATATAGAATATACAAATTCATAGAGACAGAAAGATTAGACGTTATCTCAGGATGGAGAAGAAAGGAATATAGAGCTATGATTTCCTAAGTACAGAGTTTCTGTTTTGTGTGATGGAAAAGCCCCACAAATAGATAGTATCAGGATATATTATCATGAATGTAATAAATCAATACAATTAATGTAAATAATGAATATCATAAATAAAGCTATTGAATGAATACTGCAAATGTAATCAATGAATACCACAAATGTAATTGATATCATGAATGTAATTAATGAATATCATGAGTGTAATTAATATCTTGAATGTAATTCATGCCACTGAATAGTGAACTTAGAAATGATTACAATTGCAAATATTATGTTCATTTAAAAAAATAAGATGGAATGTAATCACCATACATTTTATGTGTGTATGAAATTGAAGACAGCAATGTTCTAAAATAGAAAGTGGTGATGGTATCATGGGCCTATGAGGATGCTGGACTAAAAAGTCTATCAAATTGTGCAAACAGAGAAATTGTATACCATGTGAATTATTTGTCAATAAAGATTTTATAATACATAAAAAAATAAATAAATAAAAGCTGACAAAAAAAGAACTATTTCCTACAAGTGGAACAGAGTGAGGAGGTAATGGTAAATTACTAAGAATTATATAAAAACAAGCTCTGGGAGAGGCCTATAATCCCAACTAATTAGGCAGGAGGGTCATAAATTCAAGGCCAATTTAGTGAGACCCTGGGGTGGCGGGGACGTGAGGACACAAAAGGACCAGGATCTGGTGAAGGTCACAAGAAAGAGCTGCTGAAACAGCCCAAGAAGCAGACCCTGGAGATGGACGAGGAGAGGCGGAGTAGGAACAAAGTGGAGCAGAAGATTGATGGCGGAAAGCCAAGGCTGCAGGGAAGGGCCCTGGCCCCGGGTGGAAGGAAGAGATGTGGTCAGAAAGAGGCTGTTCCTTGTCCCTGAGATGTCCCCTCTTCCATGCCTAATTAACATCTGGATTACCTAATACATCTTTTGCCACCTGTAGCTAGAATGGAGTGTTATCTTGAAGTCTGTTGTACATTATAATGAACTTTTTGCAAAAGTAAGTAATAAAACTGGGCAGTGGTGGTGGCGCACACCTTTAATCCCAGCACTCAGGAGGCAGAGGCAGGCAGATCTCTGAGTTCAAGGCCAGCCTGGTCTACAGAGCTAGTTCCAAGACAACCAGGGCTATTACACAAAGAAACCTTGTCTCAAAAAAAAAACAAAAAGCAAGTAATAAAGCTGGGCGGAAGTAGTAGTATTACAGTGAGTTTAAGGCTAGCCTGGGTCACTGTCTCAACAAACCAAGCAAGCAAACAAACAAAACCCAGAAGATCTTGGGGTACATGAGTGTAGAGTGCTGGCCTACTGTGTGTGAGACCCTGGTTCGTCACCACAAAAGGAGATGAAGAAAAGAACATTTACGACTAATATTCTACCTAATGGTGAGAAGCTAGATTGCCAGTTAAGATCAGACCGAAGCCAAGGATGTCTCTCCTCCACACTCCTTTCAGAAATCATACTGGAAGTCCTCACTAATACAATAAGAAAAGAAGAAAAGGAGGAGGGGGGAGGAGGAGGAGAAGAAGAAGAAAGATGGGGGGGAGGACGATAAAACTGTGTACAGATGGCATAGCTGTATAAAAAAAGCGCATGCCTTTAATCCCAGCACTCGGGAGGCAGAGCCAGGCGGATCTTTGTGAGTTCAAGGCCAGCCTGGGCTACAGAGTGAGTTCCAAGAAAGGTGCCAAATCTACACAGAGAAACCCTGTCTGGAAAAACAAACAAACAAACAAAGAACTAAATAATTGGCCATCTATTTCATGTTCATGGTTAGGAAGATATCCGTACTACCTAACTTGATATCTAGATTAAATGAAATGTCAATCAAAATATCAGAAAGTTTTTTTCAATGATTTAAAGACAATTTCTGTGCATTGTTGTTTTGCTTGCATGGATGTCTGTGTGGCGGTGTCCGATGCCCTGGAACTGTAGTTACAGACAGTTGTGAGCTGCCTTGTGGGAATTGAACCCGGGTCCTCTGGAGGAGCAGCCGGTGTTCTTAACTGCTTTGCCATATCTCCAGCTCCCCCAGTTTTTTGTTTGTTTATTTGTTTTGTGTCTGACACAATGTTTCTCTGTGTAGCCCTGGTGTTCTGGAACTTGCTCTGTAGACCAGGCTGGCGTAGAATTCAAAGATCTACCTGCGTCTGCCTCCTGAGTGCTGGATTAAAGGCCTGTGCTGCCACTGCCCGGCAATAGTTCTTATTTTTATGTCAACAAGCTGACTCTAAAGTTTATATAATATAGTAAGTTAAACAGCCAGACTAGTGGGCTGGTGAGAGGGCTCAGCTGATAAGGGTGCTTGCCACTCGGCCTGACAGCCCGAGTTCAGTTCTCAGAGCCCTCGTGGTGGCAGGGGAGAACTGACTGCTGAAGTTGTCCTCTGACAGCCACAGGCTTTGGAATCAATCACCTAGTAGACAAAGCTCTGGACGTGTCTGTGAGGGAATACTCACCCTAAGGGGGCAGCACCTTCCTACTTCAGTCCATCTGTCTGCCTTCACCCCACCCCCATGCACCCCCTCACTCAGATGGCTGCTGCTATCTGAGATTCCAGCCTCTTAGACCTTCCAACTGGGACTGGATACTGACAACTCTCCAGGAAACTCCAGGCCACAAGCACCAGATTGGTTCTGTGGAAGGAGATGTCCAACTTTATGGAATCATCAAATTCTCCCTCCTCCTCAGCATGCAGGTAGCCAGTGTTGGATTACCTGGATTGTCTAAGCAGGGCCATTCTGGGCCAGAGAGAGACTGACCGTCGCTCCTCCCCACCTCAAGATTTTATTTTGTATTTATTTATTTATTTATTTATTTATTTATTTATGTGTGTGTGTGTGTGTGTGTGTGTGTGTGTGTGTGTGTGTGTGTGTGTGTGGAGAGAGAGAGAGAGAGGGAGGAAGGGAGAGAGATAGAGAGCACAGGTGTCTGAGGATGCCAGAGACATTGGATGTCTTAACAAGGCATAACATTTCAAGTGGTAACTTCATGATGATTGAACTTGCAGGAGAATTCCCATCGAAGTTTCACAACACAGAAAAGAATGTTCATAATACTAGTAATGTCTGGGATTTTTCCGGCAGCGCTAGTCAAGACAATTAGAAAACAAATTTCAAGATGTAATGAAAGGCAAAATTATCATTTGAAAGTGAGAAGACTAATTCTGGAAAACCCAAGAAGACACAATGAAAATATCAAGAGCAACGGAAGAATTTGGTAGGTACCCAGGGAAAATTAATACATTAACAGCTAACAACTTTACCCTAGAGGAAGGATCTGAAAATTATGACTGGTAGGGCCGATCTAGCCCAACTGCCTGCTTCTGCAAATACTGTTTTGTCTTTTTTTTTTTTTTTTTTTTTTTTTTTTTTCCAGAGCTGAGGACCGAACCCAGGGCCTTGCGCTTGCTAGGCAAGCGCTCTACCACTGAGCTAAATCCCCAACCCCCAAATACTGTTTTATTGGAGCACAGCTATGCTCACTCATTTATGTATTGTCTGTGGCGGAGGGGTTTTGTTTGTTTGTTTGTTTAAATATTTTATTTTTATTTGTTTCTATTTTTTTGAGACAAGGTCTCATTATCTAGGCCCAGCTGGCCTAGAATTCTAGATAGACTGGGCTGACCTCAACCTCACAAAGACCCACTTGACTCTGCCTCTTGAGTGCTGGGATTAAAGGCATGTGTCTCTACACAGGCCTTTATTTTTATTTTTAATTATGTGTATATTTGTGTGTCTATGTATGGGTATGTACACATACATGAGTTTAGTACCCTCAGAGTCCAGGTGAGGGCTTCAGATCCTCTGGAGTTATGGGTAATTGTGAACAGCCCAACCTGGGTGCTGAGAACCCAACTCAGGTGCTCCAGAAGAACAGAAATCATTCTCAACTACTGAGCTGTCTCTCCAGCCCCATCCGCGGCAGTTTTTATACTGGAACGCAAGACTGAGTAGTTGTTATAGAAACTATAGTTCATTAAAACTAAATGGTTTACTCACACAGAAAAAGTGTGTCAATCCTTGGTACAGCTAAGGACAAATTAGAAAATACAATAGAAAAACCAATTATAATAGAAACAAATATAAATTACCTAGAAATAAATATATATTATTATATGTAATATAGAACTTACCAGGAAAACCTCACCACTATACAAATAGACTTAAAGCAGACAAGCGAATAAATGAAATAACTTATTCCTTTGTTATTTCGACACAGGGGCTCATGCAATCCAGGCTATCCTCAAACTTACTATACAGCTGAAGAGGACTTCCAATTCTCGTTTCTGTGTGTGTGTTTTTAGGCACATGTGTGAAGGTCACAGGATGATCTTTGGGGGTTGATTCTCTTTCTACCAGCGGGTCCTGGGAATTGAACTCAGTTTGGTCAGGCTTGGTGGCAAGGTTCCTTTGCGTGCTGGGCCATCTGAACTGCCCCAGCCTTCAACTCTTGATCCTCCTGCCTCCGCCTCTCTCAGTGCTGCTATTACTGGCTCACACCACCACATGCTGCCAATTTTATTTTGATCAAAAACTAAAGCAGACTTTCTTTAAGTTAACCAGCCAGCTCTGAGCCTTCTCTCTAGGCCCTGTGATAGAATGGCTCAACAAATCTTCACAGAGAGACCAGAGAGATCAGACTGAGGTGATACTATAATTAGTAAAGCTGCAGCAACCATTGTCACTAGAAAGAGAAGGATGTTTAATTTTGTGATTTGGACAGTGCCCGCCCATATTTTGCCAGTGATCAGGCATGACTGTGGAGTGGTTCCATTTGTATTTTGCCCTCAAAAAACCAGAAAGTAGCCTTATCCAGTGTTGATATTTGGTGAACATATGTTCAACTGAACAACAGTGCCATTAAAAAAAGAACTAAACATGTAATAAAGCAAATCCATCACAATTTGAAGGAGAACAACCAAGAAAATGAAAATACTAGGAACAACAAACGTTATTCTTCAGGCATCTAGGTAAGCAATTAAAATTTAAAAATTAATATCTGTATAGAATATTTGGCTGTCTAATAATGCTTTTTCCATTCTATAAATTAATAAACTATATACTTATATAATAAATTATATAATACATCTATGATTTAATGAAATTTGACTAACATTTATAGTTTCCCCCTCCCCTCATTTACAGTTCTACATTTATTTGATTTTTGGAAAAACTTGATATCATGTATCAATATTGGGTATCTGAACCAATAAACATTAGAAAAAGCTGAACAGCCAGGCGGTGGTGGCACCTACCTTAAATTCCAGCACTTGGGAGGCAGAGGCAGATGGATCTCTGTGAGTTCCTGGCCAGCCTGGTCTACAGAGTGAGTTCCAGGACAGCCAGGGCTACACAGAAAAACCTTGTATCTGAAAAACAAAAACAAACAAACAAAAAAGAGCTGAACAAAAAGCCAAAAGGCGTTTTAAAAAACTGACATGAGAAAATGTTGAAAATCCAACTACAGGGGCCTGACAAGGTAGTCCACCAGGTAAAGATGCTTGTGCCCATCTTAATTTGATTTTGAGAACCCAGGACCTGCATGGTGGAGAGAGAAACAAGCCCAACAATTAGTCCTCTGGTCTCCACAGTGCTCCATGGCACATTCCTCCCCCAAATAAGTGATTTAAAATTCAAAAGAAAATGTGACTTATAGGCAGAGTTTCTCTGTGTCCTGGCAGCTGCTTCCAAATAAATGACACCGAGACTTATTAATTATGAAACCTCAGTTGATAGCTTATACTTGTTGCTAGTTAACTCTTACATTTTAAATTAACTCACATTTCTTATCTACCCTCTGCCACATGATGATACCTTCTTTCAACATGGCGCATTCATCTTGTTTCTCTCTGAGTCTGCTTGTAACTCCTGAGTTCTGCCCTCCTTCTTAGCATTCTTTCTGCCCCAAATATCCTGCCTAGTCATCGGCCAATCAACTTTTTTTTTTTTTTTTGGTTTTTCGAGACAGGGTTTCTCTGTGTAGCTTTGCGCCTTTCCTGGAACTCACTTGGTAGCCCAGGCTGGCCTCGAACTCACAGAGATCCGCCTGGCTCTGCCTCCCGAGTGCTGGGATTAAAGGCGTGCGCCACCACCGCCCGGCCCCAATCAACTTTTTATTAATCAATGAGAGTAATACATATTTACAGTGTACAAAATTGTAGGTGGAGTTTTTTTTGTCAGGTCAGCTCTGTCCCACCAGCTGCTCCCAAATAACTGACATAGAGACTTAATATTAATTATAAATGTTCGGCCGATAGCTTAGGCTTTTTACTAACTCATAAATTAAACGATATTTCTAATCTAAGTTCTACCACATGCCTTATGGCTTGTTACAACCTCATTTTCTACAGTTCCTGCTTCCTCTGTCTGGCTTGAGACTCCTCAGACTCTGCCCTTCTTCCCAGTGTTCTCCTAGCCTGGCTCTCGCGCCCAACCTCTTCCTGCCTAGCTATAGGCCAGTCAGTTCTCTATTAACCTATGAGAGTAATACGTATTTACAGTGTACAAAGATTGTTCCACAGCTGTGACTGAAGGAATTCCAGCCAACTTGAGCATGACAGACATGGCTCTAGCAGGCCTTGCCCTTCCCCCACTCCCTCTTCTTTGCTAAAAACCATTAGATTACATTCCTAAAGCTAGCCACCAAGGTCTATGCCCTTATTTGGCCACTTCCTCCTCTTGAGGCTGACTACCAAAGTCCAGCAATCAAAGTATTGAAGTCCAGCAATCAAAAGCCCCCTTTGGCTCACCTAATTAACATGCCCAATTAAATTTAAACACCTCATCCTAACACAGGGTTTCCTCCGTATCTTTATAAACTGCCATTTGCCTATGGGCCACATCTGTCTCATCTCTATTCAGAGGAAGTCCTTTGTCCCACTCCTGGACAAATACCCCTCTTTCCTCTCCCTCATCTTCTATCTCTTTTCTTTGTCTCTTATTTCCTGCTTTCTGGCACTCTGGGACAAGTAAATCTCCTTTGTGCTGAGAACTTGGTCTTGGGGTCCTGAGCCAATACCAATCTTTTACAGTGACTATAAAAAGTTGTCTTTGTTGGGCAGTAGTAGCATGTGCCTTTAATCTCAGAACTTGGGGGTCAAAGACAGGCAGATCTCTGGGCTCAAGGCCAGTTTATTCTGCCTAGTGAGTTCCAGAACAGCCAGGAATATGCAGAGGAACCCTGTTTCAAAAAAAATTTTTTTTCTTTACAGCAAGAATTACCATACATATACAAAGCTCTGCAAGACAAGTAACACAGAGAAAAATGCATTTGAGAAATGGATTCATGTCCCTTATTTAAAAAACAAATAACCTAGACTGGGATCTAAAAGTGTTTTCCAGTGCAAGAGTATCTATTGGAGAGAAACCCAGAGTGGCAGCTGCTTCTGAACGGGGAAGAGACAGCAGAGAGTTGGCAGGAGGGAGGGCTTTTATAGGGTTTTTGGAGCGCGCGCGCGTGCGCGCGCGCGCACACACACACACACACACACACACACACACACACGGTGAGCTAGTGGAAAACTACAACGCAGCCGGAAGTATCGATTGGCTGCCAGCTTTAAAACATTGTTTGACCTGCGAGTCACCGGGGATTTTCAAGTCTTGGGGCTAGGAGACAGGACAGGGGCAAGGTGTTCTTTCCTTGGCCCTGGTTCCAGGAATGGGGTTCAAGTCAGGGATAGGGTGTTCTTTTCGTGGTTCTTTTTTCCTACAGAGTTGTGATTCTGGAGTATTTGTTTATTATATTCAAGGCCCTGAGTTCAATCCTCACCACTATCAAAAATCAATAATTTGCCAGTCAGTGGTGGCGCATGCCTTTAGTCCCAGCACTCAGAACAGAGACGGGCGGATCTCTGTGAGTTCGAGGCCAACTTGGTCTACAGAGTGAGTTCCAGGATAGACTCCAAAGCTACGCAGAGAAATCCTGTCTCGAAAAAATAAAAACAAACAAACAAAAAAATTAATAATTTACCAGACAACCTATATAAATAGGACTCTTCTAGGAATCCATTTCGTTTTTTTACAGCCAGCAAAAACCATAAAATGTTAGGGCTGGGCGTGGTGGTACAAGCCTGTAAACCCCAGCACCGGGAAGTGGAGGTCCGAGGATGAGATCACACACAATTAAAGATTTAAAAAATTAAAAATGAGGACTTGACCACAAGAAGGCGTGTCTTCGCAGAGGGCGCCCCCGAGAAAGGACTACGATTCCCATAAGACTCTGCGCCGAGCGTGCTCGGTCTCCCGACAGGCCCCGCGCGCCTCACCCGCCAGGTTTTGCTTAAGCCCGGGAGCGTCCTGGATGGAGAGTCCAGAGGAAACGGCGGGCGGTAAACAGCGCGTCCACTTGCGCCCTGGCTCGCTGCATGACGCCGAGCCGGCTACGCTGCACCTCCTGCCCTGCGAGGTTCTGGTGAGCCGGCCCGCTCCGGTGGAACGCTTCTTCACGCCCGCGGTGCGCCGCGGTGCAGACGGTGAGTCCCGGCAGGCCCCGCGCAGGCTACGGAGCTCAAGGGCTTGGTGGTTCGCGGGAGAAGCGGCCGGCACATTCCCAGGGGGCCAGGCCTGCCTGATGGGCTTTGAATGTTCCTCCCGCAGGGCTGCAGGTGTCGTTTCGGGGTCGCAGCCTGCGGGGCGAGGAGGTAGCTGTGCCGCCCGGTTTTTCGGGATTCGTGATGGTGACGGAGGAGATGGGAGAGGGGCTGATAGAGAAGCTGAACTTCTCGGGGGACGCGGAAGACAAAACGGACGAGGCACAGGAACCACTGGAGCGCGATTTCGTGAGCAGAGGGAGAGGGTAGGCACAGGTGAGGGTAGTAGCTGCCGTCTCGATTCTGAACCCGGCCTTTCCTAGGACCGCTTTATCGGAGCCACCGGCAGCTTTAGCCACTTCACCCTGTGGGGTCTTGAAACGGTCCCTGGCCCGGATGCCAAAGTGCACAGGGCCCTAGGTTGGCCCAGCCTCGCTGCAGCGGTGAGTACACACATGAGCCCTTTCCCCGCTAGGCTCGGCTCGCCCCCCCCCCCCCCCCCCCACACCCGGTTTGAATCGTCCCTAGTAATTTGGGGTTTTTAGGGACCATGACTCTGGAGGATCAGACTGAGGAGTGGTGGGAGGCACTCCTCACCTCTATCATCGGGCCTTCTTAGAAGGGACTCACCCTGAGCAGCTGGGTTCCCACCTGTTTTGTATGAGAAGTCACATAGTAGAAGTGACTCCTGTTGCAGATTCACGAACAGGTGCCTGAGGACTGAGAGCCAGAGCATGAAAATGAAAGTCACAGATCCCTTCACACCAGTAAACCAGCAATAAATTCACTTTGGAGCCACTGTTCTAATCCCAATAAATGAGCTCTTCACAACACCTGTGCGTCTGTGGGCACCTTAGCACCCTGAACCTGGCATGGCATGACACCCCACCTGGCAAGAACTTTTGATGCTCTGCCTATATAAACAATTTATTGCTGGGGGCAAGAGGGGCCAGAATTTTACAACCAGCACCCACCCCACCCTCCAGCTCCTCCTTTACAAAAGAAATGTTTACAATCGCCAGTCCTCTGTACAGAATGCTCCCACCCGTCTCAATGTACACAGCTGCCTGGATCCCTCTGGTCCCTGTGTTCAGAGCAGACCTGGGCCGATAAGCCAGCTATCCTGGGAGTTGGCCTAGCCCTGAGCTTGCCTTGGTACTGGCCACTAGTTGGCCCCTCCTAGGCCTCTCCTTTTGGAGCTGTCCTCAGCCCGCCTCCCTTGGTGTGCCTCTTGGAAGGGACAGGGCAGCCTGCCAGCCCCATTTCTGCCAGCTCTCTTGATGCTGCCATGGGCAGTGTCTGGTCACCACTTTCCTCTCTTGCTCCAGTCTTTGGGAGTGAAGTGCAGACACTTGGAGTCAATTCGAAGGAGCCGCTTGAGCATAGCCCGCTCATGCCCATCCACGATGTCCTCTGACAGAGTGAGGATATACTGGCCCTAGGCAAGAGACAGACCCAGCATGTGGTCAGTGCATAGGGTCTCCCACCTGTACCCATTCACCTATCCCCTTAGTGTGCCTCCTAACCTTGTAGTAATTGATGAGATTGAGATACTGCAGCGTGGAGATGACATCTTCTTTCTTGATACTGGTGATTTCACTGATCTCACTGCGGGAGGGCAAAAGTTAGGACCCCTGAGGGTATTCATCTGTCCCCAGGAGCCCCAGGAACAGACAGGTCATACCATGCACCCCCAGCTGGGCATTCGGGCTCACTTGATGGTAATCTGTGGCCTCTCCCCGCTCTCTGACTTCAGTCCCATCAGGATCTCCAAGATGGTTTGGGACCAATAACTTCGATAGGATAGGAGGCCAAGATCTGACAGGGGCTTCTCAGGAGTACCCGTCTTCCCTTCTACTTTAGAGAGTTCATAGCCTAAAGCAATGGAGCACAAGATGCTGAAGAAGCATCACAGGTATATACAGCAGTAAGTAAGAGCAGATACTGGTAGAGGAGCTAGGCTGTGGTACTCCTGGTAATGGATGAGTAGCTTCCCTGCCTGCTGAGACAGTGGGGAGCTGAGAGCACCCAGACAAACGGCTATAACAGGGTACTTGCTAGCCACTGGAAGCTAATGGGATGCAAGTGCTAGATCTTCCTTTGCCATCCCAGCCTGTGTCTGGGGGCATTGGGAGGGTGGTAAGGGAGCCCTTTATGATCTGAGTATACTTGGAGGATACTTTTCAGTGTCATTGATTTCCCTAGCTGTGATCCTGGGAGTGTCAGCTGCTCCTACCACCAGGATGAGCTGGGTGGTTGAGGATGTAACAAAAAAGTTCAGTGGTGCTTCCTCAGAGCCAGGTAACTGACCTCTGTAATGGCCCTTTCCCTCTTACTGTGCTGACCACTAGGCACTGCCGGACAGTTCATGATGAGACCTTTAGGTCCTGCAGAGCTGACAGCTCTTTATTCTCTCGCCAGGGCCCTGGGAGATGTCCCAATTAGTTTGGAGAAACCCTCCCTTACCTTCAGCTATACTGACAACACTTTCTGCTCCTGGCTATATCTCTGTTGGCTAGTCTTACCCTCTTTGCTCAATCTCCCCTGGACAAGATGGGCTGGAGAGACTGGTGTCTAGAGAGGAAGCCAGAAGGGGAAGAGAGCATAGGGGTTCCTACTCAACTGTTGGATCCATGGTGTACAGTCCCATGAACCCACTGGATGCCGTACTTGCCTCTATAGTTCTGAGTTCCTGAGCCTGTCCAGTGATTGCCTCCTGCCCTTTTATCGGGCTCATGGCACTTCTGTGGTCTGTCCCCTGAGTTTCCTTTCACCTCTCCCAGGCTGAGTTTCCAGAGAATGTGATTCCCAACTTGGAACCACTCAACTAATAAAATATTCCAAACAGATCCTGACTTTGAACAAGTAAAGCATCTGCCTTTCACCAGCAGAAAAGCTAAGGCGTCTTCCCTGACTCCTAGATCAGAGAATAGTTAAGTGAATGGAATGGGCATGGATGGGTTAACTAACACTAGAAAACAAAATGTGATTGCAGAGTTAAGAGCCCACCTGTGATGAGAAGGGGCCAAAGCCCTCCCAGGCTTTAAAAGACTAGCCTGACAAAGGAACAGGGTACAAGTTCATCTTTTAGTGGATTAAACAGCCTTTTGGACATCTACTGCCTGCAAGGCTCAGGGCATGCCTGGTGACATAACCAGGTACTTACTATGGTACACACCCAGAGGTGAACATGAGGAACTGGCTGCTCCAGACGGGAAAAAGTGGGTGACACTTAAACCTTTACCCAAAGAGAAGTGGGTGCTGGGTACCCACTCTGGGAAATAGGGTAGTTACTTGAGGAAAGGACCTTGGGAGAGTGCCCCCTTTATTTCTGGCAGCTCTCCTGGTGACTGGCAAGTCTGCATGTGAAGCACAGATGAAGGGACACCCATACCATATTGGGCCTGCTAGCCTCCCAGACTCCTGGTCAGGCAGCACATACTCACTGAACTCAATAAGCAGCTTGCCATAGCCCCGGCGCTGATAGGGAGGCAGAGTCAGGATACAGGCCACATTGTAATCTTCTGTAGATTCTTTTTCCTGGAAGAATAGGTGGATTTTATGGAAGGCCTGGCTCAGGGCAGGGCTGAGGGACAGTCTGGGTGAGCGCTGACCTTGGAGAAGTAGCCCACAATGTGGAAGCCCTTGCAGTCATACTCTGTCATCACGTAGAAGAGGAAGGGGTCTGTGTCATAGTACAGTGTCTTGTGGTCGAGGAAGCACTTGGCCAGAAGACACAGGTTTTGTGAGTAACTCTGTAAAGAAAAGGGCCTGTCAGTCAGCACTCTGGGGGTACTATAAAGAGTTACATCTCACTGTGGCCTATGTGACTGCAGGGGTACACGTACCACAACATGCATGTGGAAGTCAGCACTCTGGGGGTACTATAAAGAGTTACATTTCACTGTGGCCTATGTGACTGCAGGGGTACATGCACCACAACATGCATGTGGAAGTCAGCACTCTGGGGGTACAATAAAGAGTTACATCTTACTGTGGCCTATGTGACTGCAAGGGTACATGTACCACAATATGCAAGTGGAAGTCAGGAGCTTCTTGGGAGTCCATTCTCTCCGTCCACAGTGGACTCAAGTGCTCAGGTTGTGTGACAAGGACTTCTACCCACTGAGCCATTTCAAGGGCTCTGAGGATGAGCTACTGCAGTTGACTAGTGGTGAGCTTCCCTCCTAGGACCCTGACCCACCAGTCAGTCCATCACCACTGCTTAGGTAAGGACCACTTCTTTTTTTCTGAGACAGGGTTTCTCTGTATAGTCCTTGTTGTCCTGAATCTCACTCTGTAGACCAGGCTGGCCTCAAACTCAGAGAGATCCGCCTGCCTCTGCCTCCAGAGTGCTGGGGTTAAATGTGTGTGCCACCACCACCACCTGGATAAGGGCCACATAAGTGTCCAGGAGCATGTGTACGAGTGTCTAGCTGCCTGCCCCTCTGGTGAGCTGCACAGCTTTCCATATACCCAGTAAAGCCGGCCCTGCCCTGTTCCACTTAACAAGAGTCAACTTCCAAGCCAGGCGTGGTAGTGTATGCTGATAATCTCAGCACTTAGGAGGCAGAGGCAGGATATAAGTTTGAAGTTAGTCAGCTGGGCTACCTCGTGAGAGCTTTTTGTTTGTTTTCTCTGTAGCCCTGGCTGTTCTGGAACTCACTCTGTAGACCTGCCTGCCTCTGCCTCCCCAGTGCTGGGAATAAAGGCGTGCACCATCATTGCTGTCCCCTGCCCCCCTTTTAAAAAGGTTTTCCCATGAAGTTAGCCTCACGCTCAGTCTTAGGAGAGAAGTTCTACCCATGTGGCTGTCCTTGGGTGTCAAAACCCTAATGCTCTAGCCATAGTGATGCCTCTTGGGAACTGGTCTGCTATTCTCCAGTGGAGGTTTAAGAAAATGCCAGCCTTAGTGGTTCTTCCTGTAAAACTTGGACTCGCTGCTTTACAACACACATGATTTCTAGAGGAGTTTTAGATAGCTTTGTAACCACCTGCTGATCATTTTCTCAGACACCACACTTAACACAGAGCAGTTGGTGGCACACACCTTTAATTCCAGCACTCAGGAGGCAGAGGCAGGCAAATCTCTGTGAGTTCGAGGCCAGCCTGAACTACATAGTGAGTTCCAGGACAGCCAGGGCTACACAGGGAAACCTTGTCTTGAAAAACCAAAGGAAAAAAAAAAGGGGGAACAGTGTGTGACTTTGTCTTTTTCTCGAGCTCCCCCCCCCCCCCCCCCACTAATCCTGGTACCTGCCTCTCTCCCTCAATTATCCTGGAGGCCCAAGAGAGGTATGTATCTCAAGGGGCTCTAAACTTCTCACCTATAAGACCCAAACCTGCTCCTCCACTGATCTTGTTCCTGACACCTGACCTCTGGCCTTCAAGTCTTGCCTCATCCCCGCCCCTTTTCTTGTACTTTTCACACATACTGTCCTGTGCCAGTCTCGCATCTCTGAACCCAGCTGCTTAGAACTGCCTTAGACATGTTCTCTCCTTCATGTCCAGGTTCACAGGTCAACCTGGACACTTTCTCAAAATAAGATTTGACTGTATACCCCTAGCTGGCCCAGAACTCCTTACAGACCAGCAGAGATCCACCTGCCTCTGCTTCCTGAGTGCTGGGATTACAGCATGTGCCATCATACCCATCCACGATCCTTTTTGTTTTTGAGAAAGGATCTTATTAGCTAGCCTTGAGTTTCAAATGCTCCGACCTCAGCCTCCTGGGTGCTGTGATTACCACGCTGGGCTAAACTGTTCTTTAAACGGCTTCTAATTTTACATTTGACCTTTGCCACCATAAGTTCTTATTTTTGTTGCTGTTTGTTTTGGGTTCCTCGAAACAAGGTCTCTCTCACTTTATAGCCCAGGTTGGCTTGGAACTCACTATAGCCCAGGTTAACCTTGAACTCAGGACTTTTCTGTGTGCTAGGATTACAGGCATGCACTGCCTAAAAGTTCTGATGATGGCTTCCTTTGAACTCGGCTAACTTACCCTGTGCTTCACAACACTTCTCACACTGGGATCTGAAGAGCTGTGGTATGTGTGCTACTGCCTGCCATGGACAGTGACTCTCAGGGAATAGTGTGTCTAAATCCTAGTATTCTGTACATTCCTGCAGCCCCTGCTCTACATCAGGGAGTCAATAAAAACAGGTTGAACTGGAGTTGTCAAGTGTTGTGGGCAGGAAAAAGTTGTTCATATGACTTATTCTGGGCCTGTTGCCCTAGCCACTAACCTTGTTTTTCCGTCCATCAATCTCAAAAAAGGAGATGGTGCCCTTGCGGTAAATTTCATTGCCTGGAGGGTGCCGGAGGTCACATTTGGTCTAAGGACAAAAGGAGGATCAGGTGGGGACTGGTGTGGGTATACTGGGTAGGCAGCCTCCCAAGACCCCTCATACCAAGTGGCGCTGCAGACACTTGAGGCTACGGCCATATTTGAGGCAAAATTCGCACAGGTAGAGGACAGGTAGTGTGGTGAGCTCTTGTGGGTACGGGGAGAAGTACCACGGCTTGAGGCGATGCCGGCCAAGCTCAATACACTCGATGTTCTTCATCCGGGTGACAATGTCGTCGTGACTCCGGTCAGACACCAAGCTGCCAGTCATTCGTGGCGCTGATGGTATTCCATCTGAGCTGTCCTGAGAGTCCTGCCCAAGGCAAGTGGGAAATAGTAGATTGTAGCAGACAGATCAGCAGAACATGGCTCTCAACCCAGACACAGGTTTCTTCCTTCAAGCATAACATCAACTAAGGGCCTAAGGGCAAAGCGCCATAATCTTCTTTCCGAAATAAACCAAAACTGAGAAACTGTGATTAAAAAAAAAAAATCACCCAATAGCTAATCTGCCTGGCTCCTTTTTTCCCCTATTTATTTGTATTTTTCATATTTCCTGAGATGAACATGCATTAATTTTGCTAAGAATAACAGCTTTATACCAAAAAAATCTTCAAAACAATAAACTATTTTTGGCTTGCTAGTTGGGGAGAAGCTTCAGTAAAATATTCCTGACAAAGACCGGTTTGCCTAACCAGTTCCTTCTCCAGAAGTGCCCCCTGACCTCTGCCTGACCTCCCCCTGACCTCTGCCTGGCTCTTAATCTCATCAACACCCTTACTGCCTACCACCTCATTTGTTTTTGTGTCTGTCCTCAACCCCCCTTGAGATAGGGTTTCTCTGTGTAGCTCTGGTGGTCCTGGAACTCACTCTGTAGACCAGGCTGGCCTCAAATTCAGAAATCTGCCTGCCTCTGCCTCCCAAGTTGCTAGAATTAAAGGCGTGGGCCGCCACCACCGCCCAGCTTCCTGTTTGCTTTTAAATTAGTCACTGAATGAACTCTGTTCGCCCAAATCCATCTCCTTCACCCAGCTTTCCTCTTCCTCTATTCCTTGATACCCACCTCATCAGTGCCCAAGCAATTAGATTTCCTCTTCCGGCCTGGCTGTGCTGCCACTGCCCTACGGGCTGACCCATTCTGTGGATGAGAAGAAGAGAAAGATGAAGAGGGAGCAAAGACTGGAGGGCTGTCAAGGTGGCTCAGCAGTTAAGAACCTTGACTGCTCTTCCAGAGGACATGGACTCCTTTCCCAGCATAGATGGTAGCTCACAACCATCTCTAACTCCAGTTTCAACGGACCCAATGCCCTTTTCTGGCCATGGGCACCAGGCATGCACGTGGTGCACATACATAACGCAGACAAAGCGATCATACACATAAAATAAAAATAAATCTTGTAAAACACGGAAAAGAAACTGGAAGACTCACCTGGGGGAAAACTGAGGCTGGAGCTGTCTCGCTGGGCACTGGAGTTGCTGGTGAAACCACCTCCACCTTCCGTTTCTGCAGAGAGAAACCAAGAAAGGTGGGTCAGAAGGTAGAGAAGGTGGGACCTGAGAAGAAAGCAAGGTCCCTGGAATTGCTGAGGGTACCGTTGAGCGGTGGTTGGGTTGCAGGCAGGAGCTGGAGGAGAGCGGCTGGTCGGGCTCGCCACCGGGAATGGCCTCCCGCTCCTTGGGCAGGTTGAAGCGGAGTGTGATCTGGACCGGGATTGGCAAGGTCTTCCCGCTGGCCTGGGCGGAGGCCGGCTGTAGAGATAGGTCCAGAGTCTTCCTCTGGGGTGGGGATGGTGGTGGGATGGCGAAGGGGCTGATGGGCCCCTCAACATGGAGTGATCCAATCCCACCCTCTGCCTTCTCTAAAGCAAGGCAATAGTGGACTCTGGAAGCTACACCTGCAATTTGGCCCCCATCCTTTGCAAGCTGAAGTCATGGCAGGAGAATGCTGCCTCCTGCCCATTCAGGAACCCGAGGCCAAGAGATGCGAGAAGGAAGAGGCAGGAGAGAAACGTGAAATGGGGGACCTACTCACCACCTCTCTTTCGGGAGAGCCGGGGCGGGACCCAGGAAGTCCGTTCTTGGTAGGGGTCTTGGCCTCTTTCTTGGGGAACTGGATCTTCTTTAAGTCCAGCCGCTCGTGAGTCACCCATTCATCCAGACGTTTGTTGACTGCAGCAGTGGAAATGGTTCAGGAGGGAATGCCAGAGGCTGTCCTCAACCCTATCCAGCAACCCCACTTTGCCCGGGCCCAGGACTCACAATCAATGTAATGGACATAGAAAAGCTTCCGGCCACTGATGTCCTTCACGCTCAGGATCTCAGCCAGGGCTATGGGAACAACACAGACAGGGGGTCTTAGCCAAGCCAGGTCATGAGACTCCACCCTTCGACCTGAATTCCACCTCCAGGCTGGATCCCTATGCCCCAGCACCTAGAAGGGTTGGCTCAAGACCTATTTAGTCTCCAAGAGACACCTCTCTGCAAGCCCCGCCCGGCTCATCTCCGTACGTCTAAAAGCCACGCCCCTCCTTCCGAGTATCTGCGACCGCCCCAGGATTGCAGAAGCCCCTCCCTCTCCCGTGTGCTCGTTGACTCCCTCCCGCCCCTCGCCCTCTGGTTCCTTGGACCCGCCCCCCGACGTCACTCACGCCACTCATCTTCGTTGTCCTGGTTGCGCCGCAGCACGGGCAGGCGGCAGCCCTCGATTATCTCCCCCTGGGGAGACAGCGCGGCGCCAGGGTCGGCTACTGGGGGGCCTCGGGCTCTACCCACCTCCCCTGGCTCCCTCCGCCCCGCCCCGGGCACCGGACTCACCACCTCCGCCATCTTCCCTCCCTCCACTGCCACTTCCGGCCCCTCTGGGAAACGTCACTTCCGGAAGTGAGTGAGCTACAGGCCCGAGCCCCTCGAAGGTACTTGAGAGTCTAACACTTGAGAGTCGCTACTGGCTGGCTGAGAGCAAGGATCAAGCCCATTTCAGGAATGGAAGAACAGGGTGGTGTAAGCCTGTGACCAAGTAATAGATGGAATCCCCACAACTCGCACTGCGATTGGAGGAAAACCGAGCCTGTCACGTGACGCCCACCGGGTCCGACGCGGGTCACGCAGATGAAGTGTTTAGGCTTTGACCTGAGGCTTTGTTTGGGCGCCTCGTAGTGGCAGCGGGAAGCGTCGCCCTGAGTCAGAAGCTGGGAAGTGAGGTTTTAACCCTGGAGAGTCAGTAGGGCTAAAGAGATTTGAAGACCCAGCCACGTGTTTGCATATCGTTGCAAAGGCGTAGGGACTTAGCAAGATTTTCTTTAAGTTTTGTATATTGGGTTTCTCTTTTTAAAATAGTAGAAGGCTATTTTAAAGGCGTGGTGGCGCACGCCATTAATCCTAGCACTCGGGGGGCAGAGGCAGGCGAATCTCTTGAGTTGGAGGCCAGCCTGGTCTACAGAGCAAGTTCCAGGACAGCTAGGGCTGTTGCACAGAGAAACCCTGTCTCGAGAAAAAGAAAGTATATATGTGGCCCTATAAACGGAAGGTTCAAGAATCCAGTAATCAGTCCACAAGGATGGCTGTCTCAGCTGGCCTTCAGTATATACAGGAATCTCAAAGAAGTAGACTTTAATGACAGTGAAGGAATGGACTTGCTAGGGAGAATGAGAGCAAGTAGGCAAAGTGTAAAAGCTTCTGCCAGGCGGTGGTGGCACACGCCTTTAATCCCAGCATTCGTGTCAGAGGCAGGTGGATCTCTGTAAGTTCGAGGCCAGCCTGGTCTACAGAGCGATCTCCAGGACAGCCAAGACTACACAGACAAACCCTGTGTTTTGGGGGTGGGGTGGGGGTGGGGGGTGGAACCAAACTCCTTCCGTGTCCTTATATAGGCTTCCTTCAGCAGGCATAGGCTCCCAGCAGCAGGTGTGTCCGGAAATTAGAGGTGGGTCTTCTCATTTTAAAGATCCAGATTAAAAGTGTGTCTTTCCCACCCCAGAGATCGGGTTAGAAGTGGATCTTTCTGCGGGCTGGTGGGAGGCAGAGGCAAGTAGATCTCTGTGAGTTTGAGGTCAGCTTGGTATACAGAGTGAGCTTCAGGACAAATTACATATATATATATATATATATGTATGGGTGTTTGGCCTCATGTATGTCTGTGCACTACATGACTGCCTGATGCCAGCAGAAGCCAGGAAGGAGCATCTGATCTCCTGGTGCTGGATTTAAAGATGGTGAGCCAGCATATGGGTGCTGGGAAATAATCGGGGTATTCTGAAGGAACAGCCAGTGCTTTTAACCACTAAGCCATCTCTCCAGCATCAAGGACACCCTTTAAAAGTAGATCAACCAGAATGGGATTCGGAAGAGGAAGGGAGGCCACGAGTTGGGCTTGTCTTGCTGACTTCTTACTGGCTGTGTCCTGATGGGGAAGTAGGGTTTTCTTTCCTTCTTACTTAGCATATGGCCAGAGCGAATCGTGAAGGTTGTCCTGTATATTTGGACACTCCAAGCCCAGGGAATGAGGGAGGGCACACTATGGGGTCATCAGAGTCAAACCCAAACCCAAAGTATTGTTCTTTGTGTAGCTATCTTATCTAGGACTACATATCCAAAGGCTGTCAGTTCCAAAAAGCTGGAAAGATCACAGAAACAGGGTATGAGGGGTTGTCAACATGGAAACTTGCTGTCTCCCCTCTAAAATGTCATCTCTGTCCAGGTGTGGTGGCCCATATTTGCAGTCCCAATAAGAGGAAGGCCAAGGCAAGAGGCTATCAAATTCAAGGCCAGGTTGGGCTATGTAGTGAGAATTTATATAAAATAAAATAAGCTGTATTTTAATCCCAGTACTGGGGAGCTCTGACTTCGAGGCCAGGCTGGTCTGCTTAATGAATTCTAGGCCAAACAGGACTATATAATAAGACTTGTCTCAAAAAGTAAAGCTGAGTGGTAGTGGCACACACCTGTAATCCCAGCACTTTGGAGGCAGAGGCAGGCAGATCTCTGTGAGTCTGAGGCCAGCCTGGTCTACAGAGTAAGTTCTAGGACAGCCAAGGCTACACAGAGAAACCCTGTCTCAAAAAAAACCCAAAACAACAACAACAAAAAAGTAAAGTAATAGCTGGGTGTATACACCTTTAATGCCAGCACTTGGGAGCAGAGGCAGGAGGATCTCTGTAAGTTGAGTTTGAGGCCAGCCTGATCTACAGAGAGTTCTAGGACAGCCTGGGCTACACAGAGAGATTCTGTTGGGGGAGAGTAAAATAAAATATAAATGTCACTCTACCTGGGTGACCACTTAGCTTACCTATATTGCTATATCCAGGGCTGCTGTAAATACCAGTTGAGGTAAATACCAGTGTGAGGATTCCCTAGGGTGGGAGCCGCCAGCCTCTGTTTTTTTATAAAACCCCATCAGGCAGGAAGCTGACCATCCCACGAAGTCGAAGGGAAGTAGATTTTTGTACTATATTAAGGACCTTGGTCTCCAACACTGCTCAGAGCAGCATCCCATTACCTGAGCTGAGTGCTGTGGGGCCAGAGGGAGGACGGAAGGAATTCTGACATGCCCGCGGCTCCGTCCAGCACGTCCGTCACTCTGACAGCTACCGTTTAGAAGGGAACTTTTGCCCTCCCTCTCTTTTTTATTGCTTTGTTCCTGAGTCCTAGGCTGGCCTCAAATACATGATCCTCCTGCCTCAGCCTCCCAAGAACTGTAATTATAGGAGCATGTTCGATATCTCTGGAATCAGACTGTCTTATTTAGGGTTTCTGTTGCTGTGATAAACACCATGACCAAAAGCACCCTGGGAGAAAAGGGTTTATTTCATGTTACAACTTATTTAACATCTAGGGAAGTCAGGGCAGGAATGATGCAGAGGCCATGAAGGAATGCTGCTTACTAGCTTGCTCCCCGTAGCTTATTCTGCCTACTTTTTACAGACCCCAGGACTGTTTGCTCAGGGATGGCACCACCCACAGTGGCCTGGGGCCTCTCACATCAATCACTAATGAAGAAAATGCATTCCAGACTTGACTACAGACAAATCTTAAGAAGGCATTTTCTCAGTTCAGAGTCCCTCTTTGATGACTCTAGCTCGTGTCAAGTTGACATAAAACTAGTCAGGAGAGACAGCACTGGGTCATCTCCTTGCCACCCCTGCCCCCAATTAAGCTGTGTGCCTGACATGTCACTTGATATCCAGCATATCAACTGACCTATAATGGTGTGATATTAACGGTACTATAAAGGCTGGCTGTAATCGTTAGATGTAGTGATAATAACATTTGAACAGTATTTAGCTCAACATTTGGCACACAGCCCATCCCAATAAACACTGGCTATCATTACCATGCTGGGCATGAGCCCAAGGGCTGGTTCCCAGGGCCAGGGAACTAAGATAGATCACTTGCAAGGTAAACCAACCAGTTAGCAGGTACAAAGATGCTTGGTTGCGCTATCCTTAAATATCCAAAGTGAATTCTAGTGTGGTGTACTTTGGAGTTAGACAGTTCCCTGTCAGTATTGGGTACTACCCCAGGATCCAGGAAGGTGCCATTATTAGGAGAGCACCAGAGGCAGAAGTCAAATCCTGACAGTACAGATGTTTCTCAGAGAAACTGACAGCTTGACTCCGAAATCCTGTACCTAAAGAGGGGGTCTTACAGACTAGTCTTGCTCTCTCTCTGTCTTTTGATTTAACTGAGTTTAAAGTATTTATTATTATTGCTTCTTGGAGATATGTTTTTGTTTGTCTGTTTTGAGACAGGGTTTCTCTGTGTAGTCCTGGCTGTCCTGGAACTCTCTCTGTAGACCAGGCTGGCCTCAAACTCACAGAGATCTCCCTGCCTCTGCCTTGAATGCTGAGATCAAAGGTATGTGCTACTACCACCTAGCCTTTTTTTTATTGTTATTATTATGTATGTATCTACATGTGCATAAGTGTGCAGGTGCCTCAGGAGGCCAGAAGAGGTATTAGATTACTTGGAACTGGAGTTATAGGTGGTTGTGGGTACTGGGAACTGAACTCATTTTCTCCACAGAAATAGTATGTACTGATACCTACTGCACTAGCCCTCCAAACCCAGAATTGCTTTTCTGCTGGTTGCTTAGCTACCGGGCTTGAATCTCAGCATGACTAAGCAGCAGCCACGGGCTCCTTGGCAGAAGCTTGCTTTCATCCTTGCTAGAAACCTCTCTCACCACCCCAACCAGGAGCACTCATCCAGAGGGTTGAGAGCTATGAGGACAGGGAACACAAATTGTCCCAGATAGCCATTGGGAGGTGACAGGCACCATTTCCATCCTCACATCTCAGTTCTCCAGCCTGGGTCACTCCAGCATCCTGTCAAGTCAGTGGCATCATCTTTCAGTGGTGATGTGGCCATTGCTACCTTATACTTTGGTAAAAATCAAGGACAGTTTGGTAGAGCCAGGTAAGCCTTCCCAAAAGCATACAAGCAGGGGAGGCAATCCATGGCCTGCTGAGTCCTTGTGTGCCCTGGGAATTGACTAGAGTAGTAAGAGAATGAAGAAAAGACAGATGCACAGACAGAGCATCTGGGATCAGGGGACCTGGGCTCTCTGATGGAGAAGCCTCAGTCCCCTGGAAGCTCAGTGTTTCTATAGGTGAACAGATAATTGGGGTTATACCTACAGATGAATCAAGGAGGTGGGTTTTATGGGTTTTGCTCAAACAGCAGGGTTAGCTAATTTCAGTAGGAGTAGTCTTTGTAGGGGAGCAGTACTAGGCTGTAAATATGAGAGGTGGGAGAAAGCTATGGTGAACGTTTTCTGCACATACTATCAAGATCTGAACATGGGCCGGGGGAAGCTTGTCAGCCCTCTGAGGCTCACTCCTGGGGGAAGGCTTTGCCATTTTTCCCGTGGGTCTGAGGCAATTGTCCTTAACATGGCCATGCTGATGTCAGCAGCACATATCCACTCAGGGCTTCCTTCGCTCCTCACAGTTCCCACAACTCACTGGTTCCACTATAAACCAATCACAAAAACCCTAGAGCAGAAGGGACCTCAAATGCGATTAACTTGGCACCATCTGTGATCAAAGGGAAGCCCGTTATTAAGCTGTATATACCCTGCATCTCATGTCATCATGGTACTACACTTGTGGACCAATTGTATAACTTTAGGATGGACCCAAACAAAAGCTGGCCAGCATCCACAATAAAATGATGAGACTCAGACATGCATACACTGCCATCATTCTCCCAGGTCCACTTGACTTTGATCTCTCAATCCTGCACTTCCAGGCCCCTGACTAACCATCTACAGCATTCACCACTGCTCAGGATTCCATGCATACCCCTCTTCCAGGCCACTTATTTCTCCTTGCACACCAAGTACATGACCAAGTCTGATGCTTGAAGTTTTTAAACATTTCCTTACACACTGCTGTTTTTTTACCCTGGTTGAGACTGAAGAACCCAAGCAGACCATTTTTGGCTCCTTCTGCTTTCCAGTGGCGCATCCCGCGTTTTTCTTCTCCATTAGTTGGTCATCGGGAACTCCAAGAGTTACGGAAGAGGTATTGAGGCAGCAGAGACACGTAGCGCTCAGGCCATATGGCTGTGAAACTTGGGCCTTGTGGATCTTCCCGAGCCTGATACATCACATGGAACTTGGTAAGGCCAATAGGCCCTAATTTATGATGATCAGGGGCCCAGCTGCCGCCTTCTGAACATGAGTAGAGCTCTCTTTTCTCTGGGTCCTACTCAAACTTGGCATCTTTCCAGGGAATGGATCAGAGTAGAATTCCAAGATGACTTACATTGTCATCTAAATACAACAAAAGAAAAACAGGATATGGTAGTAGATGCCTTTAATCCCAGCCTGGGGAGACAAATATCTATTAACTTGGTGCTGGAGAGATGACTGTAGCTAGAGTTTTCCTGCCTGGCCCACAGTCAGGACAAATCTCTCTCACCTGCCAGTCCCACAGCCACTCAGACCCGACCAAGTAAACACAGAGACTTATATTGTTTACAAACTGTATGGCCGTGGCAGGCTTCTTGCTAACTGTTCTTACAGCTTAAATTAATCCATTTCCATTAATCTATACCTTGCCACATGGCTCGTGGCTTACCGGCATCTTCACATGCTGATTCTCATCGTGGCAGCTGGCAGTGTCTCTCTGACTCAGCCTTCCACTTCCCAGCTTTATTCTCCTCCTTGTCCCGCCTACACTTCCTGCCTAGCCAATGGCCAGTCAGTGTTTTATTTATTGACCAATCAGCAACACATTTGCCGTACAGAACATCCCACAGCAGATGACTTAATAGTTAAAAGCACTTGCTGCTCTTCCACAGGACCTGGATTTGATCCCCAGCACCCACATGGCAGCTCATCATCTGTAACTCCCAATTCCAGACAATCTAACATCCTCTTCTGTACTCCTTGGAAACCAGGAACACATGTGTTCACATGCATACATGCAGGCAAAACACTCACACACTTAAAATCATTTATTTTGAGACAGGGTTTCTCTGTGTAGCCTTGGCTGTCCTGGAACTCACTCTGTAGACCAGGCTGTCATCGAACTCACCTGCCTCTGCTAAATTCCGACATGGCCTAAATTGTATTGTGTTGCTAAATCTACCTGTGTTATCCACAACACCTTTGCTGGGTTTTTTTGTTTTGTTTTTTTACGATTTATTTATTATATATACAGTGTTCTGCCTGCATGTGTCCCTGCAGGCCAGAAGAGGGCGCCAGATCTCATTACAGGTGGTTGTGAGCCACCATGTGGTTGCTGGGAATTGAACTCAGGACCTCTGGAAGAGCAGTCAGTGCTCTTAACCACTGAGCAATCTCTCCAGCTTCCTTTTCTTTCTTTCTTTCTTTTTTTTTTTTTTTTGTTTGTTTGTTTGGTTGGTTGGTTAGTTTGGTCTTTTTCAAGACAGGGTTTCTCTGTGTAGTTTTGGTGCCTATCCTGGATCTCACTCTGTAGACCAGGCTGGCCTGGAATGCACAGAGATCCTCCTGGTTCTGCCTCCTGAGTGCTGGGATTAAAGGTGTGCGCCACCGCTGCCTGGCTTGCTGTTTTCTTAATTTTAACACCATGATGAAAATTAGTGTGCTCAGTCTGGCGGTGGTGGCACATGCTTTTAATCCCAGCACTCAGGAGGCAGAACCAGGCAGATCTCTGTGAGTTCGAGGCCAGCCTGGGCTACAGAGTGAGAGAGCTCGAACAGGCACCAAAACTGCACAGGGAAACCCTGTCTTGGAAAAAAAGAAAAATAATTAGTGCACTCGTTGGTGTTATTTCTCTTGCCTTAGAAACATACTAGTCTCTGCCACCAATCACCTTGTTTGTCTCAGGAATTCTTCTAATTAATTAATTAGTTAATTTTTGGTCTTTCAAGGCAGGGTTTCTCTGTGTAGCCCTGGTTGTCCTGGAACTCACTCTGTAGACCGGGCTGGCCTTGAACTCACAGGGATCTGCTTGCCTCTGCCTCCAGAGTGCTTTGACTAAAGGCATGTGCCACCATGCCTGTGTCTGTCCCAGGAATTCTTTATCTTCTCCAGCGGCAGTATAGACACGTGGGAGTAAAGAGCAAAGCCCCTGGGTCTTCTCTTGGGACTATGGCATAGTGTATGCGGGAAGCCTGGTGGTGATAGTTTCATTCCTCACTCGGCTCAGCTCCCAATATTTCCCTGCAGTCTACACTTCCCTACTTCCTGTTCCAGATCCTGCTCCAGACGTCAGCTTTCCTGGTTTGTCTACAGAAATGTTTGAACAGCATCCTTCTGGGCTGATCGTCTTCAACATTGTCCATTTGCTCTCAAGTCAAAGGAGCAACCCGCCTCCTCTGTGTTCATCCAGATTGTTGCCATCCCCATCTTCAAGTCCTACCCAGCAGCAGGGGATATGACCCTCCACACCGATTTCTTCCCCGATGGAGCCATCTTTAGCTTCTTCTTGGCCACTTCACCATCCTACATCCTCTCCTGTGTCCTGTGGCATCTTTCAATCTCTGCAGGAAACGCCAGCTCTAATCTCTTTCAGGCCATCACACTGACCATCTCTGACAGCATCTGTGTCTCCCATGACAGGAGGACTCCCTCACACATGGTCTCCACTTGACTGCCAAAGACAGCCCAGAGGCTGTGCTGGTGCTGAGGAGCCCTGGTTGGCACAGGGCTGGACAAACTCAAACTGGGGAAGGGCCTGAAGCTGGGCCAGGGTCCCCATCCATATTTGCCAGTAGGCAAGTCCTCAGGCAAAAAAAGATTAAAGTCCAATGTCACAAATCTCTGGCACCAAAGAGGTCCCATAGCTGGCAAGAAAGGCCATGCAGAGAAGCTGGAGCACCTCACTTGGATCCTCACATTATGACTCTGTACACAGAGTCCCGCCTGCGAAACAGGCCTTGATAGGTTGTCAGCACTTAATAAATGTGGTGGGGTTTGGTTTGTTGTGCCTCCCCCCCCCCCCCCCCCCCCCCCCCCCCGCCCCATTTTTTTTCTTGTTTCTTGTTTTTTCAAAGACCAGGTTTATCTGTAACCCTGGCTGTCCTGGAACTCACTCAGTAGATCAGGCTGGCCTGGAACTCAGAGACTGACCTGCCTCTGCCTCCTGAGTGCTGGGATTAAAGTTGTGTACCACCAACATCCAGCTGCCTTTTGTTTCCTTCAAAACAAAACAAAATACAATATTTTGAGGCCAGCCTGATCTACATAGCAAGTTCCAGGCCAGCCAGGGCTACATAGTAAGACCTGTATTGAAAAGAAGAAAGGAAGGAAGGAAAGAGAAAAAGAAAAAGGATGAATACAGAGAATGTGGCTCAGTAGTAGAGTACTTGCTTAGCAAGGACCTGGGTTCTCCGAAGCATTGGGCAGGGGAAAAGCAGAAAGGACAGGTAATGTATTAGATATCCCTAATTTTAATTACGCTTTCACTTTATTCTTTTTTAAAAAAATATTTTTATTTATGTGTGTTTGTTAATATGTGCTTGTGTATGCTGGTACCCTTAGAGGCCAGAAGAGGGCATCAGATCCCTTCAAGCTGCCCCTGCACAGACTGATATGGGTGCTAGGAATAGAACGCAAGTGCTCTTAACTGATGAGCTATCTCTCCAGCCCCTCCACCTTATTCTTTGAGGCAGAAGTTCTAAAACCAATCCAGACTTGTGAACACTAGCCAGCGTTCTCCCAGGATATCCTGTCTCTTCCTTCCAAGGCTGGAATTGCAGGTGACTCACCACACACACCTGATAGCCATTGGGTTCTGGAAATAAAAACTCTGGTCTTGCTCCACAAACACCTAAACTGAGCCATCTCAGCCCCAGCCCCTCTACCTTGCTTTGTATTGAGACAGGGTCTCTCACTGAGCCTACTACTGACGGATTTGGTTAAACACTGACCCTCCAGGAGCTTCCTGTCTCCATCCCCACTCAGTGCTGGGCTTATAGACACAGGCCATGTCCAGCTTTTACATAGGCTCTGGGTCTCTAACTCAGGCCCAATGCTTGCCTCTATGCCTCATTTTATTTTAGATTTATTTAATTTTTTTATGTATGAGTGTAATGTTCTCATGCATGACAACATACCATATAATAGTGGCCTGTGGAGGCCAGAAGAGGGCAGTGGATCCCATGGGACTAGAGTTGTAGATGGTTATAAGCCACCATATGGGTGCTGGGAATCAAATCTGGCCCTCTGATAGAGGAGCCAGTGCTCATAGCTGTTGAACCATCTCCCCAGCTCCCCTCAAATAGTTTCAAAAGAGTAAAACTGCTGCCATTTCATTTACAAATATGACAGCGAAGCTAAAGCCCCTACTGAATACCAATGCATTAAATTCAATAGTGTGATCAATGCACCACGACCAAGTTAGGGCCAGCTTCATTTTACGAGGTGGTATAGTTGGTACTATTAGGAAAATTATGCCATTCTCCACAGTAGGAGATAAGGAAGAAAACCACGGATCCTCTGTAGATAAAAGGAAAGTGGTTAATAAAATCAATACTCATTTTATCACAAACATTCTTAATAAATAGGACAAGAAATTAAAATAAACTGATCATGGGCATGAATTCCAAATTTAGACAATCTCCACTGAAAACTTTTAATTTGTGTGATTGTTTAGGAAAGACTGTCATCAGCTCCTTGAAATCACACACTTATCTTTGGAAAAATCAACATCGTGTACAATCTCTAAAATCAGGATCCGGACTCTTTGTGGTAGATTGTTTATAACAATGGCCCCTAGTCTTTTCCTTCTCTGGCAACATCCTTGCAACGTGACTTCCTCCTGTGAGAACTAGACCGCTGCCAGGGAAAGGGTTCAGCAAGCAGGTAAAGGTGCCTGCTGCCAAGCCTTACTACCCAAGTTCCAGCTCCAGGACTCAGAGGGTGGAAGGAGAGACCCAGTTCTGGAAAGCTGTTCTCTGACCTTCACACACAATCCATGTCAAGCATTTGACCGCAGACAGACAGACAGACAGACAGACGCGCACACACACACATTTAAAATGTAATTTTAAAAGAATAAGGACCATGAAGATGGCTCAGCAGGTAAAAGGACTATGACTTGTTTTTGTTTTGTTTTGTTTTGTTTTTTTCGAGACAGGGTTTCTCTGTGTAGCTTTGCGCCTTTCCTGGAACTCACTTGGTAGCCCAGGCTGGCCTCGAACTCACAGAGATCCGCCTGGCTCTGCCTCCCGAGTGCTGGGATTAAAGGCGTGCGCCACCACCGCCCGGCAAGGACTATGACTTGTGATGACTCCCAGATCCCATAATGGAAGGAGAGACCAACTCCTAAAAGTCCCCTGACCTCAATATACATGCTGTGGAATGTGCAAGCTAGTAATCATACACATACATACACACACAATGATAACAAACTAACATTAGAATTAAAAGAAGCAAGCATTCTACTACTAAGCTACATTCTTCGTGTTCATTCTTTTCTTCTTTTCTCTTCAAGCCCTGGCTGGCCTGGAACTTGCTATTAATTAAAATTTAATTCTAATTTAATTAGAATGTAAAGGATCAGGCTTGTGCTTGCCTAGCATGCACACAGCTCTGAGTTCAATCCCAGCAACCACATAGACCCGACATGGTTTCATATGCCTGTGAGTTAGAGACAGTAAATTAAGAAATTCAAGGTTATCATTGGCTATATAGCTAGCTGGAGGCCAGCCTGGGCTATAAGAGGACCCATCTCAAAAATAAATGAATAAATAAATTTATTGTAAACCTAATTAAAAAACATGGGGCTGGGAATGTCATGTCCTATTAGGGAAGTTACTTGTTTGTTTGCGTAAGGGTCTATCTTATTCACTGATCTACTGCTGTGAAGAGACATCATGACCAAATTAACTCTCATAAAAGAAATCATTTAAGTGGGGGCTTTCTTACCATTTCAGAGGATTACAGTGGGTGACCATCATGGTGAACAATATGGCAGCTCGCAAGCAGGTGTGGTGCTGGGACAGTAGCTGAGAACTTTACATCCCAGTCTGTACACAGCAGTAAGGGAGAGAGGAGGGAGAGGAGAGACGATGATGAGAGAGAGAGAGAGAGAGAGAGAGAGAGAGAGAGAGAGAGAGAGAGAGACTGAGACTAACTAGACCTGGACTAAAATCTCAAAGCCTACCTCCAGAGACATACCTCCTCCAGCAATGCCATACCTCTTAATCCTTCCTAAACAGTCTACTAACTAGGAACCAAATATTCAAATATAAGGATCTATGGAAGTCATTCTCATTTAAACCACTACAGGGTCTCACTATGCAGTGTTGGCTGGCTTGGAATTCGCTATGTGAACAGGCTAGTCTCAAACTTACAGAACCCTACCTGCCTCTGCCTATGTCTCCTAGGTGCTGGGATTGAAGGCATGTGCAGCCACATCCCATGTCTGATGTTGTTTTATTAAATGGACATGCCTGTCACAATGCCTTCTAAATGTTTACACTTTTGCCCATAATTACAACTTTGATCAGTTCTAATCAGAGACACATTGATTTTTTTGTTTGTTTGTTTTTTGAGACAGGGTTTCTCTGTGTAGCTCTGCAACTAGCTGTGTAGACCAGGCTGGCCTTGAACTCACAGAGATCAGTCTGCCTCTGCCTCCAGAGTACTGGGAATAAAGATATATACCACCACTGTCTGGCTATGTTTTTTTTTTCAATGTTTGCTTTTGTGTGTGTGTGTGTGTTCTGTAGTAGGCAGCTGTGGCTGAAGAGACTTATAGCTTGGCACACTGAAGAGAATTAGTATCTGTATCACCCCTCCAAGCTCAGAGACTCTCATAGAAGAGGATGTGGAAGGGAACAGAGCTGGAGGAAGGGGTACAGTCGTGTGGAATACTGTCTTCCTGGTATGACATCATTGCACTCTAGAACTTTCAGCAGCTGACTCACACAAGACAAGCACAAAATTGAGACAGTGTCAGGTGGTGGTAGCACATGCCTTTAATCCCAGCACTTGGGAGGCAGAGGCAGGCAAACCTCTGTGAGTTCAAGGACAGCCTGGTCTACAGAGTAAGATCCAGGACAGCCAGGGCTACACAGAGATGAAGCATAAATCCAATTAATCTTATCAATAAAAACCAGGAATCGGATATCAGGGTAATAACCTGAAAGGTCAGAGGAGCAGAGGAGCAGCCACCAGAGACTTCTTACCTCCTCAGATCCTCTGACCAAATGGGGCCAAGATCCTGTCTCAGCCCTACCTTAATGCTTCCTGTCCCTCTCTCTATGGTCCTCCAAACCTCTCTGGATAAGTAGTGGCTAGCTCCACCCTCTGACTCCAAGAAAGCTTTATTTGTCAAATCACAAACAAAATATCACACATTTCCCCCACTTTTTGTCTACATAAAAAGAGGTTTTTAACTAACATAGAAAAACTATATACAATAAGTACAATAACTATACAAATATATACAGGCCATAATTACATTAACAAGGTCTAGTCCATTAGCATTTGACAACTTCAGAGAAAATACTCCATTATCTATCTTATCTTGGTGAGTTCAAAGTGTTGTACCTAATTTACTTTCTATCCTAACTTGCATTACCAACCGGAAACTATCTTTTAATGTTTCTCAACTTCATACACTTTACACCTCTTGTGCGTTTCTTTTCTGAATTTGTTGACAAGGAAAACTATAACTATCTAGTCTTCAACTATATCAGAGACCTGAGAAGGCTATAAAATTACCTGAGTAAACAGGAAGTACAGAGCAAACAACTTCCAACATTAAGAAATGACAGAAACAGCTGGCTGCCTGGACAGTCACCCAAGGTTCCTCTGCAATGTTGGAGCATCCATCTTCAGCCTGCAGGCCTAGAATATCTGACAGACTTAACTGTGAAGCAGGATTTTTGAAGGACTGTCCCCCTTGTCTTAGCAAAGTTCTGCAGTCACTTTCTTTTGTGTCCTGCTTGTCCAGCAGCATACTGTCAGCAGTCAAGGCAAGAGCAGTTTCTTGCCCAGTGGCTAACTTTTGCCAAGAAGAAAGTAAACTCCATATGGAATTTCTTTGATGCCCATGATTTTCTTTGAAGTAGATTGGTGCTGCAGGAGCAGACCTGTCGCATTGTCATAAAAAATATTACATTATTAATACATCCTAAATGCCATATTCTATAGATCTCTGAAGTTTTTGAAGACCACCTGTGCTGTGGGATGGTCTGTATGTCAAATGTGTTGCTGATTGGTCAATAAATAAAACACTGATTGGCCAGTGACCAGGCAGGAAGTAGGTGGGACAAGGAGAGAGGAGAATTCTGGGAAGTGGAAGGCTGAGTGAGGGAGTCACTGCCAGCCACTGCCAGGACAAGCAGGATGTGAAGACTCCGGTAAGCCATGAGCCATGTGGCAGGGTATAGATTAATGGAAATGGATTAATTTAAGTTGTAAGAACAGTTGGCAAGAAGCCTGCCACAGCCATACAGTTTGTAACCAATGTAAGTCTCTGTGTTTATTTGGTCGGGTCTGAGTGGCTGTGGGACTGGCAGGTGAGAGAGATTTGTCCTGACTGTGGGCCAGGCAGGAAAATTCTAGCTACAACCCTGGACTACACAAGATTGAAACAGTCTAAAAGAGAAACAGAGCAGGTCGGGCAGTGGGGGTGCACACCTTTAATCCCAACATTCAGGAGGCAGTGGCAGGAGGATCTCTGTGAGTTTGAGGCCAGCCTAGGCTACAGAGCAAGTCCAGGACATCTAGACAGAGAAACTCTGTCTTAAAAAAACAAAGAGAGATAGACAGAGACAGAGACAGACAGAGAGACAGAGACAGAGAGACAGACAGAGAGAGAGAAACAGAGCCAGGTGCTGGTGGAACACACCTTTAATCTCAGCACTAGGGAGGTAGAGCTAGGAATATAAGGTGGGTGGAGACAGGATCTCATCCCATTCAGTCTGAGGATTTGTAGAGGTAAGTGTCACAGTACTGGCTGCTCTGCTTCTCTGATCTTTTAGCTTTCACCCTAATATCTGACTCCAGGCTTGTATTGTTAAGACTATTTAGGATCATGCTTCATCTGGCATCCAAGTTTTGGGGCACAAATGTGTGAAAAAGCCACTGGCAGGTGGCTTTGCAGCCACTGGCACATGCCTGAGCTGGGGGGGGAGGCAGAAGGGGGGCAGGAGGGAGATGGGGGGACAGGGCTTCTGCCAGAGTTACTGCCTCGCTGGCTAGGTTTTCCTTTCTTTTTTCCCCAAGCCCTCTGAGTGAGGTTGGGATTTTTCTTTTCTTTTTTGGGTTTTTTTTTTTTTTTGGTTTTTTTTCAAGACAGGGTTTCTCTGTGTAGCTTTGCGCCTTTCCTGGTACTCGCTTTGGAGACCAGGCTGGCCTCAAACTCACAGAGATCCACCTGCCTCTGCCTCCCGAGTGCTGGGCTTAAAGGTGTGCGCCACTGGTTTGGTTTTTTGAGACAGGGTTTCTCTCTGAAGCAGTCCTGGCTGTCCTGGAACTCACTCTGTAGACCATGTTGGCCTCGAACTCAAAAAGATCTGATTGCCTCTGCCTCCCAAGTGATGGGATTAAAGGTGTATGCCACCACCGCCCAGCGGATTTGGGTTTTTATTTTTTTTTTTCTGTTGCAGCCTCTCAGCAACAAAGTCCACAGTCACTTGGGCTCCAAACGCTGCCAGTGCAGCGTGCCGCAATCAGCGCCGTTTACCATCCTTTCAGTTTATCTCTGAAAAAGTTGGTTGATATTGAGTGGCTCAAAGCCCTTATGATTCTGTTCAAAAGTCAGAATTATATGCTGTTTTCATGGTATTATTAGATTTTCTAGAACCTCTTAAGACAGTTACTGACTCTTAATATGCAGAAAGAGTTGTTTTACATATTGAAATTGCTGAATTTATTACAGACGACATAGAATTGACTTTGTTATTTATTTAGTTATAAGAAATAATCAGAAATAAAAATCATCCCTTATATATAACACATATTAGATCCCCTACAGATCTGCCAGGCCCTCTAGCACAAGGTAATGATGAAATTGATCAACTATTGGTAGAAAATGTGCTAGAAGCCTCAGAATTTTATAAAAAACATCATGTCAATAGCAAGGGTTTGAAAAAAGATTTTTCTATCACTTGGCAACAAGCCAAGGAAATTATAAGAAAATGTCCTACTTGTTCCTTGTATAACCAAACTCCACTAACTGCAGGAAGTAATCCAAAGGGTACTCAAAGAAATGAAATTTGGCAAATGGACATGTTTCATTTTGCAGTGTTTGGAAAATTAAAATATGTATACCACACCATAGATACATATTTAGTATTTCAATGGGCAACTGCTTTGAGTTCTAAAAAGGCTGATTCTGTAATCACACATTTGTTAGAAGTTATTGCCATTATGGGAATACCTGTACAAATTAAGGCAGACAATGCTCCAGCATATGTCTCTGTTAAAATGAAACAGGTTTTTTGCATATTACAATATAAAGCATATTACAGGTATAACACACAATCCTACAGGGCAAGCAGTTATAGAAAGATCTAATCGAACTCCAAAAATATGCTTAATAAACAGAAAGGGGTAATAAAGACCCCCAGAGGTAGATTGCATGATGCTTTATTAACTTTAAACTTTCTAAATGCTAATGAGAAAGGAACGACACCTGAGGAGAGACATTGGTTAATAGAAAAAAATACTGAATTAAATCAGCCTGTATACTTTAAAGATGTGTTGACCTCAGAATGGAAACCACGATATGTGTTATGTTGGGGAAGAGGTTTTGTTTTTGTTTCCACAGGAGAAGAAAAGCTATGGATACCATCAAAATTGATAAAGATTAGATTCAAACAGGAGAGACCGCTTGATTAGAAGAGGCAATAGTTCATCACCCAGCATGACCATTCAATCTAAACTAACTTATAAACTAACAAATGCTTTTCATTTGATCAGAAATAACTTGTCAATAGGGAAACTCCCCAAAGTTAGGGTTGGGGCAGGGTTTTGTTTTTGTCTTTCAGGAGAATGAAGGCAACCAGCTATGGAATCTGAAGACCACTGGACAAATTTGATATCCGAAGAAAAAGAATGAATCATCCAGAGAAAATGTCCCAAGAAAAAGAGTAAATTGGCCTATTGATCTGTCACATTTCCAACAGGATAAAATTTCATAAATCTTCCCAAATGTTTGTTTCTGCTGTTCTCTAAAAACATATAAGGCAAATGGTCTTTTTGTAGTCCCAATTCAATGAAAAATTAAAACTGACACCGGGCAGTGGAGTGGTGGCACATGCCTTTAATCCCAGCCCTCAAGAGGCAGAGCCAGGTGGATTTCTGTGAGTTCAAGGCTAGCCTGATCTACAGAGTGTGATCCAGGACAGGCACCAAAACTACACAGAGAAACCCTGTCTTGAAAAACAAAACAAAAAGAAACAAAAAAATTAAAGCTGGCTTTGGGGTTGTAGTGTGGCTCTCTCCTTCTCTAAACTGAAGCATGCTTGTTAAAAGGAAAATCCAAAAATCTCTGTCTCATGTCAGAAGAGCCACCTGATGTGGGACAGAAGAAAAACCAAAATAAGAGACTGTTCTATTACCACTAATCTCATAAGTCTTTGGTTTTATATTTTGACCCTTTAAAACTTCTTAAGGTATGCCGGGCGGTGGTGGCGCACGCCTTTAATCCCAGCACTCGGGAGGCAGAGCCAGGCGGATCTCTGTGAGTTCGAGGCCAGCCTGGGCTACCAAGTGAGTCCCAGGAAAGGCGCAAAGCTACACAGAGAAACCCTGTCTCGGAAAAAAAAAAAAAAAAAAAAAAACTTCTTAAGGTATAAATATTATCTAAAAATTTATAATATATATATATATATTAAAAGACTTTTTGTCATGATATTAATGGTCATATAGAGTACTAACTAATTGTGGAAAAAGACTTTATTTAACATCCTGTACATGATTTCAGGTTTGAGTCTCTATCAGGTAACTAGGAATTAAGCTTTTGTACTCTGTATATAACAAATTATGATTCTTTAACCTCTCTGAGACCTGCTGCATATGACATTTAAAATGTTTCAGTTTTCTGCAGTGAACCATGGTCATGTCTAACAGTGACCTTTGAAGTCTCCAGAAGGAGGATGGGGCCCCACAAGGACGATTCCTCCTGCACTGTAGTAATGCCACTAAGCTGACAAACACCACCCAAAGATCGGCTTGGGACTACAAACAGCTAAAGACAATTTCAGGGTGGCTAGCTGAGATGGTCCAGCCTCAGAGACTACTCCAGCCAGGACTTGAGACAAGCCCTGCACTTTCCCATCACAGAGACTGGACAACAAATGATACAGCTAGCTCTCCCAGGACTTGACAATTATATCAATTTTTTCAGGGTCCCCTAAAGATGCCATCACCCCCAGACAGCAGGAAGTAATTTTAAGAATACAACATCCACATTCCTAAGAGGTGGGTGTTATTAAGCGGTGCAATGTTATTCATTAAGTGGCACTGTTTACCATGAAGAAAAGCCATGAGGCTCAACAAAACCCACTATAAGAGTTTATTGAGAAGGGAACAGAAGGGTGCACAGGCCTATGGAACGACAGTGCAGGAAGAGCGGGGAGGAATAGGTGGAACCTACTTTTATAGGTTATCCCCGCACATGTGCATATGGGCTTACGTAGCTACACCACATGTGCTCATAGATTACACGACCACGCCATGCGCAGATTACGTGATCACACAGCACACGGATTACGTAGGACATAAGGCCCTGGGATGACTAAGCATCTTGCCTGGCTACTGGAAAGCGCATGTGCAGTCATGGGGGCATGGCTAGGAATTCTAACAGTGGGGTGGGTGGGTTTTAGTCATTCAGTGGGCTATGGACACTTGTCATCATTTAGGGGCATTAGTTCCAAGTTGTTATTGGTAATTCAGGAAAAAGCTGAACAAAGGAGATTAGATTCAGGGATCTCATTCTAAAAAGAAAAAGGAAGGTACAGAAATAGGATAAAAGGGTAGATTATTGACTCTACTTTTTTATTTTTCTTTCAAGACAGAGTTTCTCTGTGTAGTTTTGGTGCCTGTCCTGGATCTCACTCTGTAGACCAGGTTGGCCTCAAACTCACAAAGATCCACCTGGCTCTGCCTCCCAAGTGCTGGGATTAAAGGCGTGCGCCACCACTGCCTGGCTTGAATCTACTTTTAAACCAAAAAAAAAAAAAAAAAAAAAAGAAATCCAACTACTAGTCTTAAATATTTTACATTAATATGGCTTTTTGTTTATTGATACAAATTTGAGGTTATTTTTGTTATACTATATATGTTTCTACTCTTGTTTAAGGTACTTTTGTATATTGATACAAATTTAAGGTTATTTTTGTTAGAATGTACTGTACATACATTTCTACTCTTGTTCAAGGTATTATACCTATATAGCTCATTTAACAATGTAATATAAATTTCTAGTGCTTGAACATTATTACAAACTATTTAGGAAAATAAAGAAATGAAGGATAGTAGTTAGTCACTTATTACAATCAAACTTGTAGTCAAGTTAGGTATGTTTTCAAGGTTAAACAGATATCTATTTTAGATAGACAGGTGTGTAGCTAGAGTTTTCCTGCCTGGCCCACAGTCAGGACAAATCTCTCTCACCTGCCAGTCCCACAGCCACTCAGACCCGACCAAATAAACACAGAGACTTATATTGGTTACAAACTGTATGGCCATGGCAGGCTTCTTGCCAACTGTTCTTACAGCTTAAATTAATCCATTTCCACAAATCTATACCCTGCCACGTGGCTCATGGCTTACCGGAGTCTTCACATGCTGCTTGTCCTGGCAGAGGCTGGCAGTGACTCCCTCACTCAGCCTTCCACTTCCCAGAATTCTCCTCTCTCCTTGTCCCACCTACTTCCTGCCTGGTCACTGGCCAATCAGTGTTTTATTTATTGACCAATCAGCAACACATTTGACATACAGACCATCCCACAGCACTTCCCCCCCCTTTTTTTTTTCAAAAAGGAAGGTTTTAACCTTAACAAAGTAAAATTACATATAATTTGGGAATTTGGGCGTAGCTTCTCTAACTACTTCCTGCTGGAGGGGGGCGCTGTATCTTATGGGGACACAAAGAAAATTTTAGGATTATGGAATAGTCCATGAGGCTGTATTGTCTGAGCCAGTTGCCTTCAAACCGTTCTGGATGTTGGATCATTTGGGCCATGGTGTCATCGGAGACCTTTCAGGGGGTCTTGGCTGGTCAAACTTGATGTATCTTAATCTGGAACAAATCCATAGCCTCTTGCTTTCTGTGGAAACAAAAGCAGAGACTCTTTTCCAAAGCAACACATCCTTACATCCAAATTTTGAAGTCAAGGTATCTTTAAAATATACATATTGGAGCCGGGCGGTGGTGGCCCACGCCTTTAATCCCAGCACTCGGGAGGCAGAGCCAGGCGGATCTCTGTGAGTTCGAGGCCAGCCTGGACTACCAAGTGAGTTCCAGGAAAGGCGCAAAGCTACACAGAGAAACCCTGTCTCGAAAAACCAAAAAAAATAAAAAATAAAAAAATATATACATATTGGTTTAATTCAACTTCCTTTGCAATCAAATATCTCTCTGCAGTTAAGAATCCCAAAGACAACACAATCCAGATTCTCTGTGTAATATTCATCTTCACGTGGCTTATTTTTTATATTAATTTTACTGTCTCTTTAAAGACTTTATTTTTTAAAACTATGTATTTGTTTATATAACTGTGTAGCTGGAGTTTTCCTGCCTGGCCCACAGTCAGGACAAATCTCTCTCACTCGCCAGTCCCACAGCCATTCAGACCCGACCAAGTAAACACAGAGACTTATATTGGTTACAAACTGTATGGCCGTGGCAGGCTTTTTGCTAATTGTTCTTACAGCTTAAATTAATCCATTTCTATTAATCTATACCTTGCCACATGGCTCGTGGCTTACCGGCATCTTTACATGCTGTTTGTCATCATGGCGGCTGGCAGTGTCTCTCTGCCTCAGCCTTCCACTTCCCAGCTCTATTCTCTTCCTTGTCCCGCCTATACTTCCTGCCTGGCCACGGGCCAATCAGTGATTTATTTATTGACCAATCAGCAACACATTTGACATACAGACCATACCACAGCATTACTGTATATATCACCATATATCACCTTTTTTGTCTCTTTCAAGCCTACGTATATTTTACACACATTGTAAACTATTACATCTGAATCTGTCTTATTGTGAATCTATTGCTTTAAACTGCAGCAGCTGTGGCTGCTGGCTCCACCCACCTCAGCTTCCCAACGTGGCCGCCAGCTCTGGGAGCTATCGTGGGTCTATGCTTTTTTTTTTTTTTTTTTTTTTTGGTTTTTCGAGACAGGGTTTCTCTTTGTAGCTTTGCGCCTTTCCTGGAACTCACTTGGTAGCCCAGGCTGGCCTCGAACTCACAGAGATCCGCCTGGCTCTGCCTCCCGAGTGCTGGGATTAAAGGCGTGCGCCACCACCGCCCGGCTGGGTCTATGCTTTTATCCAAGCAGCGTGTAGCCCAGAAACCTCTTTTTTTGTTTTGTACTAGCAAAGTCTAAATCTACCATGCAGCTTAATGTGCCACTTGCAGAGGCCTCATTCCCGCCATACTGCAGGTCGAGCGCACACACCAGGAACCTGCCAGTAGCTCAAACCGGCAGCTGCCACTCATTTGAGAGAGACAATTAGGAACTGATTTTAGCTCCATTTTAGAATTTTTTTTCTCAGTTTTTAGGTGGAAACTCTTGCCCCACGTTGGACGCCACAAGCTAGAGTTTTCCTGCCTGGCCCACAGTCAGGACAAATCTCTCTCACCTGCCAGTCCCACAGCCACTCAGACCCGACCAAATAAACACAGAGACTTATATTGGTTACAAACTGTATGGCCATGGCAGGCTTCTTGCCAACTGTTCTTACAGCTTAAATTAATCCATTTCCACAAATCTATACCCTGCCACGTGGCTCATGGCTTACCGGAGTCTTCACATGCTGCTTGTCCTGGCAGTGGCTGGCAGTGACTCCCTCACTCAGCCTTCCACTTCCCAGAATTCTCCTCTCTCCTTGTCCCACCTACTTCCTGCCTGGTCACTGGCCAATCAGTGTTTATTTATTGACCAATCAGCAACACACTTGACATACAGAACTCCTGATCTTCACGCTTCCTTCTTCCAAGTGCTGAGATTAAAGGTGTGTGCCACCACTGCCTGGCCTCTATGGTTAACTAGTGGCTAGCTCCATCTTCTGATCTCCAGGCAAGCTTTATTTGTCAGAATACAAACAAAATACCACATAACAGTCCCTTTCTTGTTTGAAGATGTTGCTGTTTATAGCTGGCCCTTGAGCTTCTGGAAATTCTCCTGCCTTTGGCTCTCACCTAAGTGCTGGGATTACAGGTGCTACTGCTACCACATGGACTCTGAGGATTCGAACGCAGCTCTTCATGCTTACACAGTGAGCACTTTCCCCATGAGCCATCTCCCTAGCCTGCTGGGATTTTTGTTTGTTTGTTTGTTTGCCGTTATGAGACAGAGTCTGACTGCATAGCTCGCTCGCACTGTCCCGAAACTTGATATCTTTTGCCTCGGCCTTCTGGGTGCTGGGATTACAGGCAAGGGCCACCATACCTGGCTAATTGTTTTCATTCAGTCTACTGATTCTGTGCTGACGTCTTCTAGAAACACCCTCACATGAATACTCAGAATTGTCTTTTCAGCCATCTGCACGTCTCTTGGGCCATCATGTTGACAAGTGAAGCTACTCATTGCTTGTCCATTGATGAATATTTGGATTATTATAATGATGGAGGTGCAAACATATTTGGCTTCTTGCTTTCCAATGGTTTTTGTCTGTATCTAGAAGCAGAATGCTGCATTGTGTAATAAGTCTGCTTATCTTTTTTCCGGAGAGCTATCTTATCCCTCAGTGGCTGCACTCTTTTATATTCCCACTCATAGTCTATGTGGTTCAGATCTCCTCCATCCTTCCTATTGTCTGTTTTCCTGATAACGCCATCCCAGCACGCTCTCAGTGGGTCTTGTCTCCCTGATAGCTAATGTTCTCAACCATCCTTTCATGACCTATTGGCCATTGATGTTTCTTCTCTGGAGAAATGTCTATTTAAATTCCACATCCATTTTTGAATTGTTTGGAGGGGTTGTTGGTCTTCTTGTCAATATTAGGTCACTGCACCCGTGAAGAGTGAACTAGAGAAACAGCTCGGTAGTCCAGACAGAGCAGAGAACTGGGGCTCAGTTCCTAGTGCTCATCTTGTCTGGCTCACAGTGACTGAATCTGAATCCACATTGGGAGTATGGTCTGTAGAGTGGGAGGGGATCTCAAGGGGCTCCTCATAGCCAGAACAATCTGAAAAAGAGAACAGATTTGGAGAAGTAGCACTTCCTGATTTCAAAACTTACTACCGAGTTATAGTGATCAAGAGGGAGCGGTGGGTAAAGAAGACACATGGGAGGCTGGAAAGATGGCCCAGTGGCCTCGAGTACTTGCTCTCTTGCAGAGGGCCCATATTCAGTTCCAGTCACTCTCAATGGGTTGCTCACAAGGGCTTGTAACTCCAGCTCTAGGAGTTCTGCACTTCTGACCTATGAGGGCACTTAAGTGTGTATACTCCCACACAAACACATATACACACACACATTATTTTACTTTATTTTTGAGACAGGGACCCACTGTATAGCCTTTGCTGGCCTAGAACTCATAGAAACGGCAGTTAAAAAATAAATAAAATAAAATAGGGCTGAATCCACTGAGGTTCCTTATTCTTAGATATGTCTCTAGCTTGTGTCAGCTTGACAGAAAACTAGCCAGCGCACGTGTGTGCATGTGTTGTACTCAGGTTCCCGTGTAGGTGTTTGTGTGTACACATGCACTTGAATGTGCAGGCATATGGAGATTGACACGACATGTTTTCCTTGACCACAGCCTGTGGAAGGAGTGGAGGACGATCTGTGAGAGGTGAAGAAGGAAATTGGGGACAGTGCTATCTTTGTAGACACTGGGTCATAGCCTTCCAGAGACTGACCTTGGGGTTTACTTTCCTTACACATTTAAAAACAGTTGAACTTGTGATATGTGACCTTACCAATAAAAGTAGATTCTATTGGCTGATACACAGAGCTCAGGGCTAGGGCCTAGAGAAGCATCTATGATAAGCGTAAGGATAGAGTCTATTGTGGAGGATACAAAGAACATGAGAGCTATTTCACAGGGATGTGTTTAGGATTAGGGCCTGAACAGTGCTCAGGCTATGGGGGACTCAGGTGGAGGCTGGCTCCTAACACAGTAGCAAGGAATCACCAGGTCGGTAGACCACTTTTCACTCTGACATTCCAGGTGACTAGGCATCATTCATTTCCTTCCACTGAAGAAAATAGGCCTGCATGATTGACAGTCCTGGTTTCTCCCATGCTTAGTCCAAGCTGTGCTCCTACAATGCTCCTCTAACAGATTCAGGTAGTCTCTCAACTGAACCAGGAGCTCACCATTCAGGAAGTCATTCTAGGCAGCTTGCTCCAGGATTCCTTGTTCCTGCCTCCTAAGTGAGTGCTGGAAGCTAGAATTTCCTTTGTGCCTCCATTCCTGCCCAGAATTGATGTGGATGCTGGGGATTCCCAGCCATCTCCCCAGCCCTCAAATCTAACTGTCTTAGGGCCACTAATGCTGCAATGAAACACCTTGACCAAAGCAACTTGGGGAGGAAAGAATTGATTTTAGCTTACACTTTCAAGGAACAGTCCATGACTGAGGGAAATCAGGGCAGGAACTCAGACAGGCCAGGAACCTGGAATCAGGAGCTGATGTAGAGGCCTTGGAGGAGTGCTGTTACTAGCTTGGTTACAGTTTACAGTTTCAGAGGTTTAACCCATTATCATTATGGTGTAAAGCATGGTGGCACACAGGCAGACATGGTGTTGGAGAAGTAGCTCAGAGTTCTACATCCAGATCCACAGACAGCAGGAAGAGAGAGACACTGGGACCGGCTTGGCTTTTGAAAGCCCATAGCCCACCCCCAGTGACACACTTCCTCCAACAAGGCTGCACATACTCCAACAAGGCTGCACCTCCTGACTTCTCTCAAGTAGTGCCACTGCCTGATGATCAAATATTCAAATATATGAGCCTATGGAGGTCATTCTTATTCAAACCACAACATTCTACTCCCTGGCCCCTACATCATAATGCAAAAATGCATTCAGTTCAACTTCAAAAGTCCCCATAATCTATAAAAGTCTCAGTACTATTTAAGATTCCAAGGCTCACAGTCTCTTCTGAGTCCATGGCAACCACTTAACTGTAACCCCCTGTAAAATCATAATCAAAAAGCAGATCACAGGATATACATCACCATTTCAAAAGGGAGGAAAGGGAGCCTAGTAGTGAGGAAATGCTGAACCAAACCAAGATCAAAAACCACTTGGCAAACTCCAAACTCTGCATCACCATGTCTGATGTCAAATTGCTCTTCAGATCTCCAACTCCTTTCAACTCTGTTGACTGCAGCACACTTCTCTCTCTTGGGCTGGATCCACTCCATGTTAGCAGCTCTCCTCAGCAGGTATCCCATGGCTCTGGCATCTCTAAAGCCACAACCTCATGGCTGAAGTTAACAAGTAATTCTGATTGCTGGGGCTGGAACTTGGTCCCCTCGTTCAAACACATTTCCACTAGCTTTCTGTTTTTGATAGTTTCCTTCACTGCTTAAGCTTTCTTTAATCCCTTTCACAAGTTGAAAGCTTAGCTGGGTGGGATTTTGTCCTGAGGTCACTACTCCCTCTATTCCATTTAGCATCAGGCTTTTTCCCCCCTTAACTTCTTATCTTCTTGAGCACAGGACTTAGCTCCATTACTTTTCCTGACACTCCTTTTCTCCTCAAACTATACCTTTTGTATTTTTCCTTTCTCAGCTTACTCCTTCTCATTATAGACCTTCATAGGACTGGCCACTAATAACCACTCGACACAGTCAATACTAAGCTATCTTGAAATCTCTGCCAACATTATTAATTCAAAACTCTTTAATTTAGCCTTAGGCAGATTTTTTTTTCTTTTGGACAAGGGCATAAAGCAGCCACATTCTTCACTAAAATATCACCAGAATGGTGTCTAGGATACTTACTAATATTCTCCCCCTCTGAAAACTTCTTGAGCTGGGCCTCCACAGTTCAAATCATCCCCAGTGCTGTCTTTCATGCTTCCACTAGTATGGCCCATAAGCTCTGCTTAATGCACTCAACTGCTTTCCTAATCCAAAATCCACATTCCACCAACAAGCAGCATGCCTTCGGGCGTGTCACAATACCCTGCTCACTGTACCAACTTCTATCTTGGTCACTATTCTATTGCTGTGAAAAGACACCATGACCATGGCAACTCTTATAAAGGAAAATATTCAACTGAGGTGGCGGCCTACAGTTTCAGAGGTTTAGTCTGTTATCATCATGGTGGGAAGCATTGTGGCGTGCAGGCAGACATGGCGCTAGAGAAGTAGCTGAGAGTTCTACATCTAGATCTGCAGGCAGCAGGAAGAGAGAGCCACTAAGTCAGGCTTGGGCTTTTGAAACCCCAAAGCCTACCCCAGTGACACACTCCAACAAGGCCACACCCACTCCACCAAGGCCACACCTACTCTAACAAGGCTACACCTACTACAACAAGGCCACACCTACTACAACAAGGCACATCCTAATCCACATATCCTAATCCCTCTCAAGTAGTGCCACTCTGATGATCAAGCATTGAAATATGAGCCTATGGGGGCCATTTGTATTTAAACCACTACACTAACTTAAAACATTTTGTACACTTATTTATTTAGTGTTGAGAGAGAGAGAGAGAGAGAGAGAGAGAGAGAGAGAGAGAGAGAGTATGTTAATAGACTTAGGACCTGGAACATTATAGGCAAGTGTCCTATACTGAACCACACATTTCCAGTGTCTCACTACATTATCCAGGCTGGCTCTGAACTTACTCTGTAGCCCAGGTAGCCTTGAACTTGTATACAAATCCTAATTGGTCTTAATAATAAAAACCTGGGGCCGGGCGGTGGTGGCGCACGCCTTTAATCCCAGCACTCGGGAGGCAGAGCCAGGCGGATCTCTGTGAGTTGGAGGCCAGCCTGGACTACCAAGTGAGTTCCAGGAGAGGCGCAAAGCTACACAGAGAAACCCTGTCTCGAAAAACCAAAAAAAAAAAAAAAAAAAAAAAAAAAAAAAAACCTGGAGCCAGATATCAGGGTAAATAATGAAAGATCGATAAAGGAGCCAGCCACTAGAGAGACTTCTTACCTCTACCCAATCCTTAGCCTGAAAGGGAGCAAGATCCTGTCTCCATGAATCCTCAGACTAAATTCAGTGAGCTCCTGTCTCCAACTACCTTATATTCCTCTCTCCTCCCAGACATATCACTTCCTGTCTCCACCTCCCTAGTGCTGGAATTAAAGGTGTGAGATCTCAAGGGCTGGAATCAAAGGTGTGTGCCACCACTGCCTGGCTCTGTTTCTCTTTTAGACTGGATCAGTCTTGAGTATCCCAGGGTGGCTTTGAACTCACAGAGATCTGTCTGCCTCTGCCTCCCGAGCATGGGGATTAAAGGTGTGTGCCACCACTGCCCAGCCTCTAAGGGTAACTAGTGGTTGGCTCTGCCCTCTGATCTTCAGGCAGGCTTTATTTGTTAGATCACAAACAAAATATCACCACATGAACTTTTAATCTTTCGACTTCAACCTCCCTAAGAAGCTGGAATTACAGACCTGTACCACCTGGTTTGCCTGTTTTTTGACAAAAGTGAAATGTTTAAAATAATGAAGGCACTAGGAATGTAGCTCAATGATAGAGCACGTGCCTAGGCTATGCAAGGCCCGAGTTTGATCCACAGTACCACAAAATAAATACATAAGGAAACAAATAATGCTAAGTTCAACTGTAGTCTGTAATCATAAATTGGAATGAACACCTGACATACTACGTTAAAATTTTTATTACGTGTGTGTGTGTGTGTGTGTGTGTGTGTGTGTGTGTGTGTGTGTGTATGAGCACATTCTACAGCACATGGATGGAGACCAGAAGATAACTTGTAGGAATTGGCTCTCTCCTTCCACCAGGCAGCAGACTCACTCAGGCCGTCAGACCTGAGGAAGCAGTGGCTGAGCAGTTAAGAACAGGTACTGTTCTCGCAGAGAATCCTGGTTTGGTTTCTAGCACCCACATCTGGCATCTCACATTCACAAGTGACTGTAATTGCAGCTCTGGGACCTGTCATCCCCTTCTGGACTCTGCAGGCACCTGCACTCATATGCACAAGTTCACACAAACTCATACATGAGACTCGGTCTCAAGCCAGGTGGTGATGGCACCCGTCTTTAACGCCAGCACTCAGGAGGGAGAGGGAGGAGACCAGCCAGAGAGAGTTCCCGAACAGCCAGGGCTACACAGAAAAGCCCTGTCTCAAAAAACAAACAGAAAACAAAATAAAAGACTCTGTCTCAAAAAACCTAACTAAAATAAAATAGAATATAATAAAAATCCTCTAACAGTTTGCTGCAAAGCTCTAGGATTGACCTGTAGGAATAAATAAATAAGTAAAATAGTCAGAGCTCTGGGCAGAAAATTTACCGAATAAGCCTGGGAACATTATTTCACACCAGACAGCAAGGAAGCTACCAGGCTTCCAGGATAGTGTCAACAGGGCTAAAGAACCAACCTGAAGAGGTCTCCACTAGCCAACAATGAACAATTTTAACTTCATAATCAACTGAAGCACATTAAATATGCGTAAAAATGTGCATTCATTAGATTTACTTCTTCATTTATTTATTTAGTGGTGGGGGAGGATGCGTGCCCTGGCATGTGGAGGTTGGAAGTCGGTCTCTCCTTCTACCATGGGGTTTCGGGGTTTGAAACCCTAGCAATCAGAGGTGGAGGAAGGGGGACCAGAAGTCCACGGTAGTGCTCACCATGGACTTAGTGGCCATTGTTTTCCTTAATCTGAGTGAATGTGTGGTGTACCTATCTATGTCCAGGGTCCACCCAGAAACAAAGACTGCATCCTATATCTGGAGTCCCAGACCGGAGTCCTCAGCCTTTTGAGGGGACACCATGATCTTTGGACTTTTGTCTTTAGCACATAGCATTGACTTTCTCTACTCCTTCACAAGAGAAAACTACCCAAACAGCTAATGTCTTTGTTTCTTTTCTATTCCACACTTCTCTGCCTTGTGGTTTTTTTCTTTTCTCCTCATTCTCTCAAAGTCCATTCCTTTGAAAAACCGATTTATGGCTTGTGAGATGGCTCAGTGGGTGAGCTGCTTGCTTACAAACCCAGTGACCAAACTTTCATCCCCAGACCCCACGGAGTGATGGAAGAAGAAAGCTGATTCCACAAGCCGCCTCTGCCCCGCACGTGCATAGATGGCATGACACACAGTAATAATAAACTCTAAACTAAATCAGTCATTTCTGCTGTGTGTGCTGGTGTGTGTCTTTAATCCCAGCACTCAGGAGGAGAGGCAGGTAGAGGCAGGCAGAGCTCTTGGAGCTCAAGGCCAGCCTTGTGTACACAGCAAGTTCCAAGCCAGCCAAGGCTACATAGTGGAGACCCTGTCTCAAAAAGTACCCTTTTTGAGGACAGGGGATGAATGAACTTTAAGATAGATAAACTTTGGAAATGTGTAACATGAAAAAACCAAAAACTAAACCAGCAGTACTGGTTGTGCTGGTGATGCCTACAGTCCCAGCATTTAGGAGCCTGAGGCAAGGGGATTGTCCAAAGTGAGGCCACCTTGAATTGCACAATGAGTTCTGGGCCAGTCTGGGGTACATAGCAGGACCCCATTTCACAAAACAGGCTGAGATGGCTCAGAGGATTAGAAAGGCACCTGTCACTGGGCAGTAGTGGTAAAAGCATTTAGGAGGCAGAGGCAAGTAGATCTCTGAGTTCAAGGCTAGCCTGATCTACATAGTGAGTTTCAGGACAGCCAAGACTACATGGAGAAACCCTGTCATGAAAACCTCTCCCCCAAAGAAAGACAGAAAGAAAGGCACTTGTCACATGCCACCAAGTCTGATGGTCTGTTTGATCCCCAGGACCCACATGGTGAAAAGAAAGAACTGAACTGACTCTGGCAAATTGTCCTCTGACCTCCACGTGATGGTAGCATGCTCCCACACCGATGTGTATATGTGAACAGGTTTTTCTTTAAAATACAGAAATCTGCATGGGAGGAGCCTGAACTAAAGAGATTAAATAGAGGAATGGACAGTGAGGGGCACATTGGTGACCATGAGTGAAGTCAGTGTCCTATGTATTATTCCCTTAATTTTCTTGACTTTTTCCTGGAGTATTGGATGGAAACCAGGTTCTCCAGCATGCTAGGCAAGTGTTGTAGCACTTTGAGACAAAGTTTCACTGTGTAGCCCTGGCTGGTTCAGAACTCCCTATGTAAACAAAGCTCTTTTTATTATTTTTTTATTTTGAGTCAGGGTCTATGCAGTCCTTGCTGTCCTGGAACTTGCTATGTAGACTAGACTACACTGGCCTCAAACCCAGAGATCCTCCTGCCTCTGCCTCCCGAGTGCTGGGATTAAAGGCGTGTGCCACCACCACCCAGTTTATCCTGTGTTTTCTATCTGTTTCTCTCCCCTCTATCCTTCTATCTAATATTTCCTGGTACTTCTACTCAAGAGTACTCTGGGGAAAAGTGGGGGTGGGATGGCCCCACACACACTGGTATTCGTTTTGATTTGAATTATATGTCAGTTTTTAAAAGTGGTACATGCGAGGTTCAATGATGGCTGTGTGCCATTAATCAGAGATCATAATTCATTCTGTCGCCTTGAAGTCCGCCCCCGCAAAGCAGTGAACTGCTTTTTCTACTCTTCGCCAACTGAGAGACTGAAATGAGTGGGAGGGGCGGTAACTATTTTCACTTTTGTCTTCCTGTTTTTTTCAGAGCCTGGGAAAGCAAGTCAGAATTTCCAGTCTTTTCCAATTCCCACATGATTTCCTAATTTAGAATGAATTCAGAGAAAATAAGTCTTTCTCCATGTGCTGAAGCCTTCTCATTCTGGCACTGGGAAAGCAGCCTGGGGTGGAGAGTACTCCAGCCCGGGTCCCCACACTCCACGGCACACCTAGGTGGCAATCTTCGCACCCTGCAAATGCTTTCATCGTTGGAGCCTGGGCCCAAGTCGGCCTTCAGGAGATGCAAGCAAGGTGTGACCCTGGCTGGTCCGGAGATCCCTAAGGGTTAGACTTTAGCAGGCAGCACCTATCTGCAGAGCCGAAGCCCTGGGGTTTGACCCCGGGCGTCTTCCAGCACTCATTGCCCTCCGGGACTCGTGAATCAAGTCCTTAGAGAGGCACAGGTGTCCAGCCCTCACCCCACGGCCTCAGTCACGGTGAAGCGGGCAACGCGGAGCACGGCTCCCCGACCCCCGCGCGCACTGGATCTAGGTTGGGGAGCATATGGCCTATAACGCGCCGCGATCCCCAGAAGGCCTGGCCCGGTCAGGAAACCGTGTGGCATTCAGTCATCGGCCTGTGCGGGCGCAGCAGGCCCGGGCCTCTCCCTGCTCACGGCGAAGGGCCGCAGCCTGCCAGCAGCCCTGGCTCTGCTCCAGAGCCGGCCAGGGTGACATCACCAAACGTCTGCGAGCAGAGCGGGGCGGGGAGCAGGACCCGAAATCCCCTAAAAACAGAGTGAGTAATCGCGGGCCCGCCCTCCAGGCGGGGCCGGGACCCCGAGCGAGCTGCGCTGCGCAGCCCCGGGGAGCGGCCTGCAGCCCGGCGGGCCTCGGGACGAAGAGCCTCGGCGCCCTCCCTCCGCGCCCCGGTGTCCCCGCCTGAGCGCCGCACACCTCCCGTGCCCGGGCGCCAGCGGCACACCTGCTCGCGGGCCCCCCACGCGCGGCGGCGGCGGCGGCGGCGGCGGCCGCGCAGCGCGCAGGCGCGGCCGGATTCCGGGCAGTGACGCGACGGCGGGCGGGCGCGCGCCGCGCATTTCCGCCTCTGGCGAATGGCTTCGCTTTAGCGCGCCGCGGCGGGCTGAGCTGCGACCCCGGCCCCGCCCCCGGGACCCCGGCCATGGAAGGTGAGGCGGCCCTCCGGCCCCGCGGGCTGGCTGTCCTCGAGCCCCGGGGCCCGCGCCGGGAGCCCCCCCCCTCCACCCCGCGCCGCCTTCCGCCCCTTTCTGCGCCGCGGGGTGCTGCGCAGGGAGCCGCAGGCCGGATGGTGGCGCGGGGCGGGGCGGGCTGCGAGGGGTCTGATTCAGTTACCCCTCGCAGTGGAGGGCCGCTTGACTCGGTGTCCTTCCTGGGTGGGAGAGTGCGGGTGAATTTTGACTCAGTTTCCTCGGCGCCCCCTACCCCCCCCCCACACACACACACCGTGTCGATGCGATTAGCTCTGGCTTCCTTTCCTTGTAAGGGAGAAAGTATCTGACTCAGTGTCCCCTGAAGAAGAGAGAGGGGTAGAGTCCTTCCTCAGTGTCCCTTATGAACGTAAAATAGGCATTGACTCAGTTTCCCCGCTGCCCCCTTTCCTCTAGTAGAGAGATGCTGCTGTCTTCTTTACCGGGCCCCTATCGAGGCAGGTTGTGGGGGCTTGGCTCAGTTTCCTTGGGAGGGAGCTTGGCTCTGTCACGCCTTCCCTGGTGAGGATGGGCAATGGAGTTGACTGACAACGTGCCTTTCCTTTTCAGATCTATTTCCCCTCATCTTCCCCTCAGGTAAGTGGGCCATCCTTCCTCAGTGGACAGGGGCTGGCCTGGAGTAGGGGTCATGGGGGCAGCACCTGATGGCCGACTTTGTCACCCACAGAGCCAGCCCAGGCTTCTGGGCCCTATGTGGAGATCATCGAGCAGCCCAAGCAGCGGGGCATGCGGTTCCGTTACAAGTGCGAGGGTCGCTCGGCAGGCAGCATCCCCGGTGAGAGGAGCACAGATACCACCAAGACGCACCCCACCATCAAGGTAGGCACCAGCCCCCAGGGGCGGGAGCTGGGGACCGATGTGGTGGAAGGCACCGTGGAGCCCCCCGGCAGACTTGCCTCCCTGCCACCGTGCCCTGTGTCTAGGAGCCAGGTTTGGGATTGCTGGCCCCTAGAGTACTCTGTACTTTGGACAGATCAATGGTTACACGGGGCCGGGGACAGTCCGCATCTCCCTGGTCACCAAGGACCCACCTCACCGGCCGCATCCGCACGAACTTGTGGGGAAAGACTGCCGGGATGGCTTCTATGAGGCTGAGCTCTGCCCAGACCGCTGCATCCATAGGTGAGTTCTTTACAGGCCAGGGGTGGGGTGAGGTCAGGGGATGGGAGGCAGGGTAGGGGCAGGCAGAGGGCCAGGCAGCTGTTACAGTGTTACCCCTTTCTAGACACAGGCAGAGTTCTGAGTCCTTGCTCTCTCTGTTCCTGGCTCTGCAAACAGGTCTCCTTTGTCTTAAATTCTTTGACAGACAGGAACTCCATGAGATAAGGATCACCTTATCACCTTAGAGCCACAGACCCTTGAGGCTAGACAGGCCAGTCCCTTAGTGTCTCCTGTATGAGAAAGATATCCATAACGGACTCTCCTGGAGCTTAAATACCAGCTGGCAAAACCAGGTGATAAATAATTGTACAAACAGATAGACAAGATACCACTAGAGAATAATAATTTCTATGATGAAAAGAAAACACAGGAATAAATTGGAAGGAGGAGGATGGCCTCATTACTTGGAGACAGTCTCATATAGCCCAGGCTGGCCTTGAACTCACTAGATTTCACCTGCCTCTTCCTCTCAACTCCAAGGATAACAGGCATGGACCACCATGTCCTGCTGTTGGTCTCATGACTTGGGTTGGAAGGTTACAGAAGGCCTTTCTGCTAACACTTAAGTGGTGAGAAAAAGGAGACGAGGCGAAAAGAACATTCCATGCACAAGAAAGAAATGCAGGGACCTTGAGGAGGGAATAAGTGTAGTGTGCTTAGGAGTGGGAAAAGAGGCCCCTGTGGCTGGGGGTGGGACACTGGCCTGGAGACTTGGCGGCCCGGGTCCCACAGAGGCCTGCCAAAGGAGTGGGTTTCATCGCAGCACAGTGGGAAGCTGATAGAGCGTGCAAAACCTAGACCCGGGACCTGGGGAGGGGGAAAGGAGGAAGGGGCTTTGCCGAAGGCAGCAAACTGATGCCTGAGACACCATAGCTTCCAGAACCTGGGGATCCAGTGTGTGAAGAAGCGAGACCTGGAGCAAGCCATCAGCCAGCGCATCCAGACCAACAACAACCCCTTTCAAGGTAGGAGCAAAGCAGAGACATAGGCCTACCTGGGGTACCCGCATCCCCATCACCTCCCCAGGGCCTCTGGCACTCATCTCCCTCCATGGCCAGGCAGACAGTGAAGTGGAATCTCGGTGCCAGTGTGGTACACGCTCACATTTTACCACTGAGAGTCAGGCCTGGAGAGGGGTCCTGTCTTCCATGTGTCAGTGGAGCCAGTGATGGGTCTACACTTTGTCTTCCTCTCTAAGCCTTGTGTTTTACGGGCCTCCTCTTCACTCGGAACCGCCCTGCCCGCCCTGACTCTGTTTTTCCGACAGTTCCCATAGAGGAGCAGCGTGGGGACTATGACCTGAATGCAGTGCGCCTCTGCTTCCAGGTGACGGTGCGGGACCCATCAGGCAGGCCCCTCCGCCTGACCCCTGTCCTCTCCCATCCGATTTTTGATAACCGTGAGTGGCCATCTACAGTGAGGGGAAAGGGAGGGCCTGGGAAGAGAAAGGAGGCTGGGGTGGGTGGGTGTGGCTTGTGAGAGGGGGTCTGGCCTCCCTTTAGTCCTCCAGTTATGCTGGCAGGGGACAGGGCAGAGAAGACCCAGAGCTGCCCTCCACTGGAAGCTTCCAGGATGCCCAGGAGCCTGATGGGGAGTGGCTGTTTTCCGTATCTTGTGTTGAGATGCTAGTGTGCCAGGAACTGTGCTCAGGACTTTAGGAAGCAAACTCCCAGGAACCAGATAATGCTAGACAGTGATGCTTCAACAGTAGCAGCTCACAGGAAGCTGTCAGATGACCTGGGCTGATGGATTGCAGTCTTTAACAGGCAGCAGGGTAAATGAAAACAGAGGGGCTCTGGAGCCCCAAGGACCGGAAACCAGTACAAACTGGGAGTGAGGAGGGATGAAGCAAAGCTGGAAATATGCTTGGTTGGCTGGAGGGAGACAAGGTGTGGTCAGACTGTTTCCTCTGGGCTGTCCGGTCTCTGAAGGACCGCAGCTTGCTCTCTGTGTTGCTGTGTCCCTTTTTCTAAAGCCGTGCCCCCCACAGCAGGGACATAGTTTTTGAATTGGTTGAGGTGAAGAGCAGGTAGAATGGTCTGCAGACTGGTCAGCAAACTGCATAGAGCTTGCTGGGCATGGCTGTTACCTCTCCTGTGAGGTATGCTGGAGAACCCTGATGGCCCAGGGTTTCTTTTCTTGTCACACTCTCAGGCGCCCCCAACACTGCTGAGCTCAAGATCTGCCGAGTAAACCGAAACTCTGGGAGCTGCCTTGGTGGGGATGAGATCTTCTTGCTGTGTGACAAGGTGCAGAAAGGTACACACTGGGCTCTGTGCACCAAGAGGGGAGGGGTGAGGCTGAGTAGGGTGACGAGTGCCAGGACTCTCAGTGGCTTCAGGGGAAACAGGGTGATGTCTCAGGGAAAATGTATCAGGAGTTGGGGACCGAGGTCTATTGGGGTTCAGACATACTGACCCATACTGCTGCTATCTCCTGCAGAAGACATCGAGGTATATTTCACCGGACCAGGCTGGGAGGCACGAGGTTCCTTTTCTCAAGCTGATGTGCACCGGCAAGTGGCCATTGTGTTCCGAACGCCTCCATATGCTGACCCCAGCCTGCAGGCTCCTGTGCGTGTCTCCATGCAGCTTCGGCGGCCCTCTGATCGGGAGCTCAGTGAGCCCATGGAGTTCCAGTACCTGCCAGACACAGGTGTGAAGCTAGGGAGGGCAGTACCAAGGCTTCTGTACCACAGCTGGGAGAAAGACCAGGCTGGATGTCTAGAACCAGCACTTAGGATTTATACATACTATATTCATTGCACATACTATTTCTGTCAAAGACCACACATACCATGGTGGTCACATAAGACTACATGGGCAGTGGTGCATGCCTTTAATCCCAGCTCTTGGGAGGCAGAGGCAGATGGATCTCTGAGTTCGAGGCCAACCTGGTCTATAGAGCTAGTTCTAGGACAGCCAGAGCTCTACAGAGAAACCCTGTCTTGTGGGTGTGGGGAGGACTACATTGTCTAATGACGTAAGTGTCTTAGTCTGTGTAAGGATGCTTTAAGATGTTCATATAACTAGCTGGGTGCTCCAGCAAGCATGTATAATGAGCCTGTGGATGGTATGGAGACAGACAGACCTCTAGAACTACTTGGCCAGGCAGCCTTGCTGAATCAAGGTGATCCAGATTCAGTGAGAGGTCCTGGCTCAAAAGAAAAAGTGGGCTGGACATGGCAGTGAATTCCTTTAATCCCAGCACTTGGGAGGCAAAGACAGGCAGATCTCTGTGAGTTTGTGGCTAAGCCGGTCTACATAACAAGTTCCAGGCCAGCCAGGGCTATATGGTGAGATCTTGTCTCAAATAAATAAATAAATAAAATGACTAAATAACTAAATAAATCAGGTGGGTGGTGCTGGAGAGATGGCTCAGTGGTTAAGAGCATTTGCTGTTCTTCCAGAGAACCCAGGCTTCATTCCCAGGACCCACATGGTGGCTCAGATCATGTCTCGTTCCAGGGGATCTGCCACTCTTCTGAACTCTGCAGGCACTAGGCAGCATGTGGTGTACACACATACAAACAGGCAGAAAGCTACACAGAGAAACCCTGTCTCGGGGAAAAAACAAAAAAATAAGGTAGAGAGTAGTAGAGGCAGACAGTCAGTATTGAGCCTTGACACACTCATGTACACATCTGCACACACATGCATACATCTACATGAACACGTGCAAGCACCACACACACATAAGTAAATGTAATAGTAAAATAGATGTTCATACAATGACAGATTTGCCAAACAGCATGTCTTAAGATTGTCCCCACTGTTAAGCAACATAGAATTATAGTCAGAATCCATTTCTTCCCTTATTTAATTGTGGCACCCAACTTACTCAGCTCTGTGTACTGTATCTGCCCTTGCTGTGAGCAGCTCCTTAAATGACTTGACTTTAACCTCTCGTCACCTTCTGAGGGAGAGAGTTAACTGAACTCCCTAGCAGTAGAGGCAGTGGTGCTTCTGGACCAAGGTCACTTGGCTTGTGGACTTCGAGCCACCTGTGTCCCTTGCCACTACCATGTAACCCAGCTTCGTTTTGCTCGAGGCTTAGAGCACAGTCAGGGCCCATGCCTTGTGCGCTACATGAAAAAGCAAACGGGACAGGGCTGCAGACGGCTCAGTGGTTGAGAGCACTGGCTGCTCTTCCAGGGGACCCGGGTTCAATTCCCAGCACATAAATGGCAGCCCACAACCACTATAATTCCAGTGTCAGGGCTTCGAGGGCACCAGGCATGCACGTGGTGCACAGACATACATGCTAGCAAAACCACACACAGAAAGTAAATAACTAAATGGGGCGGGGGCTGTGTTTTTGTTTTTTTCAAGACAGGATTTCTCTGTGTTGCTCTAGCTGTCCTGGAACTCATTCTGTAGACTAGGCCGGCCTCCAACTCACAGAGATCCCCCTGCCTCTGCCTCCTGAGTGCTGGGATCACACCAGGCTCTGCTGTTTTGTTTTATTTTTTATTTATTTATTTATTTTTAAAGATTTATTTATTTATTTTGTATACAGCATGTATGACCAGAAGAGGGCACCAGATCTCATTACAGATGGTTGTGAGCCACCATGTGGTTGCTGGGAGTTGAACTCAGGACCTCTGGAAGAGCAGTCAGTGCTCTTAACCTCTGAGCCATCTCTCCAGCCCGCTGTTTTGTTTTATAATGAGACAAATTCCCTGCCCTTCACAAGCTCAGTCAGTAGACAGGCAGATATGTAAATGACACACCAAATGGGGATGTGTTTGAATGCTAAGAAAGTGCAGGTGCAGGGAGCTGAGGATGGAGGAGGTGGCATTTACCTGGGAGAAGGACCTGAAGTGTATTCTTCAGGTCAGTGGCCTAGTCCTGGAAGGACAGGGATGTTGGGGAGCACACAGCCTATTCAGAGACATCTGTGGCGGGAGCTGTCTTCAGGCAGTGAGCAAGCCCAGACAAAGGGTGGTCTTGTTAGGCTTAGCTGCATCTGGGGTTTCATTCTGAAAGCCCCAGGGAAGAGACTTGACATGAGCTGAGCTGGAGGCTTAGTCTGGCTTCTCTGAGCAGAGTGTTAGAGATGGAGAGACTTGGAGCAGGGCCACAGCTCAGTTGATAGAGGGTCGTCTTGAATTCAATCCTATGTATCACTTAAACCAGGCATGGTGCTACACACTTGTAATCCCCGCACTGGGGAGGTGGAAGCAGGAGGATCAGAATTCAAGGTCATCTTGACTACATAGTAAGTTTGAGGCCAGCCAAAGCTGCATGAGATCTTGTCTTAAAAAGAAGAAGAAAGCTGGCAATATGACTCTGACTAAAGACACGTGCCACTAAGCCTGATGACCTGAGTTTGATCCACATGATAAAAGGAGATAATTGACTCTCAAGTTGTCCTCTGACCTCACTCTTGCTGTGGTACACACACACACACACACTAAACATAATAAATTAGTGGTTTTGTTTGTTTGTTTGAGACAGGGGTTCTCTGTGTAGCCCTGGCTGTCCTGGAGCTTGCTCTGTAGACCAGGCTGACCTTGAACTCAGAGATCTGCCTGCCTCTGCCTCCCCAGTGCTGAGGATTAAAGGCGTGCGCCACCACCACCCAGCTAATTGTTTTAAAAGGTTTATTTATTTGTGTATTTTATGTATATGAGTGCTCTATTTGCATGTATTCCTGCACTCCAGAAGAGGGCACCAGATCTCATTATAGATGGTTGTGAGCCACCGTGTGGTTGCTGGGAATTGAACTCAGGACCTCTGGAAGAGCAGCCAGTGCTCCTAACCACTGAGCAATCTCTCCAGCCTCCATAAATTAGTTTTTAAAAATCTGGGACTGAGGGGCAGTGGTGGTATACGCCTTTAATCCCAGCACTTGGGAGGCAGAGACAGGCGGATCTCTTTGGTATACAGAGCGAGTTCTACGGCGGCCAGGGATACACAGAGAAACCCTGTCTTGGGGGGGGGGGGGGACACTGAGGCTGGGAGGCCATTTTGGAAGACAGTGCAGTGGTTCAGGAAAAGAAGATGGAGTGTGTGCCTTGTAGAGGGTATGGCAAAGGTGAAGCCCACGTCTGTCGCTGTCCTCCTAGGTCACCCTTCGGCACCGTGGCCTTTTTGCCTGTGACAGACAGGAGCAGCTTCACCTCAGGATGTGTGTGTTGCCATGGCCTCTGCGTGGAATGCTTGGCCTGAGCGTTCCTGACCATCTCACACCACTTGTCTTCCTGGGCACCTCTTGTCAGACCTCCCAACCTCACTTCCGGGGCTGCTCCTTATCTTGTTCATGGGTGTGAGCGTCCTTGGTGCTCCTGGCTTTTTGTTTTGTTTTGTTTTGAAGCAGAATCTTGCTATACAGTCCTCTCTTCCTTGGAACTTGCTATGTAGACAAGGCTAGCCTTGAATTTGCAGAGATCTGCCAACCTCTGAATATATGTGCTACCACACCTGGCAGCACTTTTTTTAAATTTTATTTATTTATTTATTTTTATCTTTTATTTATTCGCATGTGTGGAGGTCAGAGAACAACTTGCAGGAGTCAGTTTTCAGTTTTCTCCTTCCTCCACGGTGTCCCAGAGACTAAACTCGCCTTTATCTGCTGAGCCAGCTCACTAGCCCAAAGGTTAGAATGGGCATCCTGGCACTCTTTAAGGTCATGTTTTTGAGGATTAAGCCTCTTGTGTTTACCCATCTCCAGTGGCTAGGAGGAAAGCCAGCAGAGTGATGTGCTTGGCAGTTGTGTTGAGGTAGTATTGGTAGATAATGGTCAGGATAATTCCACAGTTTCCAGTTTGGGTGCCAGGACAGACAGTGGGAGGGAGACACAGGAAAAAGAACTCATTGTGTGACATGAAGTGATGAAGTTCCCTCTGGAGGAAAGAAACTGAGGCACTCTAGGCAGTTCTGAAAGCTTCAAGCTGAAGGCTGGAGCCTTTACCTGAGATGAGTCTGTGGAAGTCTTGGGCTGACATGCGATGCTCAGTACACTCTTTCCCTCTAGGCCTAGGTGGATGCTTAGGTGAGCAGCACAGGTGATAGATGAGCGGCAGCCTCTTGTCCCCTGGAGCAGGGGTCCCTTACTTAGCATCACCCAGGGGCCAAGATTCAACCAACAAAGCTGGTTGTGGTGATGCAGGCCTTTAATCACAGCACTCTGGAAGCAAAGGCAGGTGAATGTCAGTGTTTGAAGTCAGCCTAGTCTACATCGTGAGTTCCAAAACAGCCAGGGCTATATAATGAGAGTCTGTCTCCAAAAACCCAAAGGGGAGCGGGGAGATCCATTCAGACCCTTCTCAGAAAGTCACATATCCCTTCTTTACTGTTGGGAGAATAGGTCTTAGGAAAATATGACCCTACTGCCCTCCTGAAAGGGCCCCAGGGAGAACTGGAGCCCAGCTAAGGAGTGTAAACCCTACCATCCATATTGTTTTCCCAGATGACCGCCACCGGATTGAAGAAAAACGCAAAAGGACCTATGAGACCTTCAAGAGCATCATGAAGAAAAGTCCTTTCAGTGGTGAGATGAGGAGCCTGAGGGGAGTGAGCTGATGGGCCAAGCTCTAGAGTCGGTGAGAGGTGAGAGACACCTGGAGTCTTAAAGCTGACCTAGCTTTTGTCCTGCAGGACCCACTGAACCCCGGCCTCCACCACGGCGTATTGCTGTGCCTTCTCGAAGCGCAACTGTCCCCAAGCCAGGTAAGGAACCCCTGTCCTACTTGAATGAGGGTCACGTTTGTTCAGACTGAAGTTGCAGTGTCTTCTGGAGGGGAACTGAGCAGACATTGGTCTCACCTGCAGAGTTCTGAAGCCTACCCTCTCTAGGACCCATGCTTTTCAGGGATGAGGCCTGCGGTTCTGTCAGGATCATCCAGGGAGCAGTGCAGGTGTGGATTTTTGGGCTCCACACAGATTGATAAACTTGAGGCTTTGAAAGTGTGGCACGGTAACCAGCAATTTCCTAAGGGTGTTAGTGTCCATGGAAGTCTGCAGCCATAATCCAGTTAAAGTCTGAGCTAGGTCCAGGCCTTGTGCTAACAGCCTGCAGTCCCAGCTACTCAGGAGGGTATGGCAGGAGGGTCATGGGTCCAAGGCCATCCTGGACTACAGGGTTTAGTTCAAGGCCATCTTGAAGAACCTTGTTTCAAATTAAAAAGTAAAAGCAGGACTAGGATATAGCTCAGTGGTAGAGTGCTTGCCTGGCATGCATGAGGCCCTAGATTCAATACCCAGTACCAAGGGGCTAAATAAACCCTGAGTTGGATACCTTGAGATACAGACATTGGAAATGGATAGTCTCTGCCCTTGACTCTTGATTGAATTTAGAAAGAAGAAATCACCTCCAAAGATAGAAGTTATGGGGCTGGAGAGATGGTTCAGTGCTTAAGAGCACTGGCTGCTCTTGCAGAGGTCTTGGGTTCTTTTCTCAGCACCCACATGGTCGCTCACAACTGTCTGCAACTCCAGTTCCAGGGGATCCACTGCCCTCTTCAGGTCTGCAAGGGCACCACATTCATGCAGTGCACATACATAAGAGCAGGCAAAACATTCACACACAGTGTAGTAAAACGAAACAACAGGTCCTGAGTTCTGGTGTGTGGCTCAGAAAGTGGCACATGTTCATCACCAACCCAGGTTCCAGGGCTCATCCTCTCGGTTGGTTTTGTAGTTGTTGTGTGAGGAGAACTTTAAACATCAGGGGTGAGAGCTTTGTGAACTCCTGTAGTCAGGGAACACCTCAGTGTGGCCCTTGGAAGTGGACCCTACAGGTCAGCTTTTGATCCCCTAGAAGGGGACTGAGTCTAAGCATTCTAGTGAGGGGCTGATTGTGGAGGATGGGTAGGTAGGTATGTCTCTAGTACTTTTTCTGACCCTTCCCTCTCTGTCTTTTCCTCCAGCCCCCCAGTCCTATACCTTTCCAGCACCCCTGAGCACCATCAGCTTTGAGGAGTTTTCCCCCATGGTGCTACCATCTGGGCAGATCTCAAACCAGGCCTTGTCCTTGGCCCCATCCTCTGCCCCAGTCCTGGCCCAAACCTTGGTCCCCTCCTCTGCCATGGTACCAGCTCTGGCACAGCCCCCAACCCCTGTCTCAGTTCTAGCCCCAGGTCCTCCCCAAAGCCTGGCCCCACCTCTTCCAAAGAGCACCCCGGCCGGGGAAGGCACACTGTCCGAAGCTCTGCTACACCTGCAGTTTGATGCTGATGAAGACTTGGGGGCCTTGCTTGGCGGCAGCACAGACCCGGGTGTGTTCTCAGACCTGGCATCTGTCGACAACTCAGAGTTTCAGCAGCTCCTGAACCAGGGCGTGTCCATGTCTCACCCCACAGCTGAGCCCATGCTGATGGAGTACCCCGAAGCTATAACTCGGCTAGTGACAGGGTCCCAGAGGCCCCCTGACCCAGCTCCCACATCCCTGGGGACCTCGGGGCTTCCCAATGGCCTCTCAGGGGATGAAGACTTCTCCTCCATTGCGGACATGGACTTCTCAGCTCTTCTGAGTCAGATCAGCTCCTAAGGGGCTGACGCCAGCCGGCCCTGCTCAGAGCACCAGGTTTCAGGGTATTGGAGCCTTCCCGAAGCACTTACTGATTCTGGGGAGCATGCTCCAACTGCCCCTGACTTCTTTGGGTGATATCTTCTGGGGGTGGCACATTTTATTCTTTTATTGGCAGTATCTCACTCTCTTTTTGGAGGTGCTTAAGCAGAAGCATTAACTTCTCTGGATGGAGCTGGGAGGACTGACTCTTCTCCCATGCCTCTGGAATCTCTCTTCCATCCTCCAGTTCTAGCACTCTCCTAGAGAGGGGGGCTTGCTGGAGTTGTGGCCTAAAGGCCATAAAGCCTTATTATCAAGTGTCTTCCTCAACATGGATTCCTGTACACCTTGATGCAAAGCAATGCTCCTAAGAGCAGCCCCTGTGTGGCGCTGCCTGACACCAGCACATGAGGGCCTGATTCCCTCCTGTGGCACTCCTGCCCCGCCGGCTCTTTCCATGCTGAGCTGTGGCTGAGGGGAACAGGTGGGATAGTGCTGGCCACCTTCAGGATCCTGAGGGAGTTTGGTCTGAGACATCCCTGCTCCCGATTTTCTCAAGTGCCTTAATAGCAGGGCAAATTGTGTGGAGTCAGGAGGGCAGGCTAGAAGCTCAGCCACAAGACGGTCTTTGAGAAAGCTATTGGACTCTTGCTCTTTCTAACTCTGAACTAATAAATGTGTTACCATGCTGGCAAGAGAGTCGCAGTCTTTCAGCAAACACTGAACACTGCTGATCATTTTAGGTTTGACAATGATGAAATAATTGAGTGACTTTGTACTGTCGTCTAGAGGCCTGGGACCTGCGGATGCCCCCGAAAGTCTTGGTTCCCATCTGGTAGATGTACCAGCTACTAGGGCAGGGCTCCCACCACCACCGCAAAAGGCCCAATAGGGCCCAGGAGTTGTGGGGTGAAGTCCCTTCCGGTGCTGGAGATCCCACTTGTTCCAGGTGTTGTGTTAGCAGAGATACACAGCCTGGCAAGGAGATGATGCTGAGATTACCCCGGGAATGATGAAGAACCCTGCATAGCAGTTGGGAGGCTGAGGCAGGAGCTTAGGCTGAAACGAAACAGCTACTTTGCATCCCTGGTGATCAGTTCAAGGTCATCTCGAGGACTTTGAGTTTGACACCAACCTGAGTTATGTGCAACACTGTCTCAGAACAGCTTGTTCAATCCACCACACCGCTCCCCAAAAAACTGGGCTTGGTGGTGCATGCCTTTGATCATAGCTCCCCAGAGGCAAAGGCAGGGAGATCTGTTCAAGGCCCCTGATGGCTACACAGGGAGACCTTGTTTCACAAAAGCAAAACTAACAAAAATCTCAAGCCTGCCCCAGTACTTTTGATACTATGTTCCGAGAGGATCTTTAAAACCTACAGCCCCAGAAACCTAAACAAAGGCCAGGCGATGGCTCCTGTGCTAAAGCTGGATACACTTCCGGTTTTGTTTTGCGCGCAGGCCTAGCAGCTAATGGTACGGGCCAGAGGGCCAGGCTTTTCGGACGCGCACGCGCTCTGCAAGAACTTAGCGCCCGGTGGTGTGGCGGCGTGCTTGTGGGGAAACCCCTGTGCTGAGAGGCTTTAAGTATGTGACGGGCGAGCTGCAAAAGTTAGACCCCTGGGAACAACGGGCCCTTGTGAAGACTCCTCCCTGCGGAGGAGCAGCAAGTGTTGGGCAGCTGGTCTGCGGTCTCCTACAGAAACGCTGGGTGCACAAGCTTAGGGGGCGGGCCCAGGGGCGGGCCTGAAGCAAGGGTGTACTACCCAAGGACCTGGCTAAACACAACTCCAGCTGGGCCAGAGCCGCTGGCTTGGGATCAGACCCCAGAACTTGCCCTGGAGAAGCCGAGAGATGGCACTGGTATTAGCCACCGCACTTGGGGCGGCACCCCGCGAGTGAGAAGGCTTGAAATCCAAGGGCATCCTGCTTAGTATAGGTTCTCAGCCTCATTTTAGGCAGTTCCTTGCTCTTGGCTTTCCCAGTGTCCTGCAGTAGCCTCCGGTGACCCCCGGAAGCCCTGTTTTAGTCCTTCCCACACTCCCTGAATGACCTCATCATACTAATGGCTCATCCGTCCGAAGTCTTTGTTTCTAACCCAGGATTCTGTCTCCCTGGGCGCTAGCCACTGGACAGTTTTACTCAAACTTGCCCTGCTCCAAGTGACCGCAGTCACCCTAGGGTGTCCACCTCTTTCTTCCTCTGTCTCAACCATCACCCTCCCACCCACTAGGGGCTCCAGCCAGAAACTTGGCCACCATTGTAGATATCACCCCTTCTGCCTTACCAGTGTGCACCCAGCCTTTAACGAGGTCCAGGGAAATCCGCCCACTCCTCCCGGTTGTCAGCGTCTCTTGCCTCCAGGACAGCTGCTACAGCCTTCTCTTCACTAGCCTCCCTGCAGCCAAATAGCTCACACCCAGACCTTCCTTACTACTCTCCCTTTAAACATCAACCACAAGGTCACATCCCAGAGCTCTGCAGACACAACCCCAGAGTGGCCAGGGCTTTTCCCTTCTTCCACACTGCCCCACGAGGCTGCTCACTACAGTCCCTGGGACAGTTAGGCTTCGTTGTCAATTTGACAGGATTTCAGACCATCTAGAAGACATGTCTGTCATGTTTGAGCCGGAATCCCAGTGAGTTTAACCAATGGGAGATTATGAGTGGTACCATTCCAAGGAGTGGAGTCCCAGGGAATAAGAAGGCAAGGAGGAAGTAGCTCAGCTAGCTGGCTTTCCTTTCTCTCTGCTTCCTAACTAGATACAATGTATGTATCTACTCCCATTCACGACTTCTCCACCACCATGGACTGAATCCCCTCACACTAGAGCCTAAACAAACCCTCTTCCTTAAGTGGTTTTTGTCCCATATTTTAATCACAGTAATGAGAAAATTGGTCACCAACCAGGAAAGGTTAGACTACATGCAGGAACTGCTGATTCCAGATCCCTAGTGCACCTTCTCATGACCCTTTCTGACCTAGATCCAGTCTCTTTGACCCTGGGTTCCTTCATGTCCCCTAATTTCAGCCCAGTGGGCCCTAGTCTGGTCCTACTGGAATACCTGACATCTGGTGAACTCAATTTTCCAAATGCAGTCCTCACACTACCTCCTCCAAGAAGCCTTCCTTCTGCTCCTGTCCTCCACTTTGCTACTTATTCTAGCTTAATCTACCACTGTGAGTAAGTCAATTTAGGGCCTGGGTTTCAACAGAGTACCCCCTGGGTAGGGGCTGATGAGGCAGGTGCCATGTCTGGCCCTCAGCTGAAGCAGGGCGTTAAGACAAAGACCAAGTCTGAACAGATGATGCCGGTAAGGGGAAAGGCCCAGCCTGGCGAGGGTCGGTGGGTGTCATGCCAGGGAGAGAGAAGTGGGTTGAGGGCCACTGTCCTCTGCAATACAGAGAGGAGCTACCACCTCTGGAACTGGGGCCTGCAAGAGGTGATCAGGTGGCAGAGTCAATGATGCTCTTTAGCTCAGCCACTGAAGACATCGGGGCCTGTCTGGGGCGATGGGACTCCACAGGCATGGCCAGACACCATCCCTTCCTTGCCCTACCCTGCAGGCCTGCTCTATTCCCATTCCTGCTCTAAATCAGGCAGATGTGGAATATGGCCACCCACTTCCCAAGAGAACCCAATAAACGAAGAGGAGAAGGGGTGGCCTACCCTCCCCAGCTCCCACCCTCTGCTTGGTACCAGGTCAGAGCAGCCCTCAGTCAATGTTCCTGGGACCTGTCCTTCTTACTGGTCCTGGGAGCTTGACGTGGCCTTGGAGACAACCCCCCTACCCGTGTATCTCAAACAAACACAAATAGGTTTTGTTTTGTTTTTCAACTCTGATGTCTCCTCTTCTTTACAGAATATTTACAAACAGGGACAGGTAGGGGCACTTCAGCCACCGAAATGGCTGGGAGTGGGGGCAGTGCTAAGACGCGCCTGAGCGCAGGGAGGAAGTCCTGAGGAAGTTCACTAGTGTGGCCCAGGTGCCCTGAAGGGCCAGGCAGTTCCAAACAGGTCCGGAATCGGACTAGAGCAGGAGGTGAGCTTCAGGCCAGGTCAGCGGTGGGTGAGCCCAGCTGTCTGGAGGCCAGGAGCAGGCGGGTGGCAGCACTCTCGGACTCCGCCAGCAGCCTCTGGTTGTTGTGCCGAAGGCTCCGAACCTCCTCCTCCAGGGCTGCCCTGTCTGCCTTCTCCTAGGGTGAGGAACAGTAGTCAGAACCCTTTCCTGGGGCAGCCTCATGCTTCAGGTCGACCCCAGGCCCCTCCTCACCCTCTGCAGGTCCTCCTGGAGCTTCTTGAGCATGGATTCCAGGTGTGAGACCTTTTCTGACAGGCTCCTGGGTTCCGGCCTGAGGACATGTGGTCAGAGTTCACCATGTAGCCAGCACCACAGGCTACCTCCCAGACACTCCTGACTGAGAATAAACCCAACTCTGCCTTCTGAGACTTAAGACATTTGTGGAAGCAGAGCCTAGATATCATTCAACTCCAGTGGACAGGCGGGAAGGACACACACACACACACACACACACACACACACACACACACACACACGAGGGGGCTACGTGAGGGTAGAAGCCTTACTCAGAATCACACTTTGGTGCTCCTTTGGGGTCTCCGCTCTCTGGGATGGGCTGTCCTGTGGGAGAGAGAGACTGTGTGGGCAGGTCTGAGAGGGATAAAGAACCCCACTCCAGCCCTTCTCCCTTGTGCCCTAGTGGCCTCACCCTCACGGGACAGTGACTCAAGAATTGTGTTGCAAGTGGAGGCAATCTCTGAGATGGACTGCCACTCATCCTCCAGGGTCTCGCTGCCAGCTTCCGACATAACTGCCAGTTAAAGGAGAAAGGTTTAGAGGGGAGCCTAGAACCGGCTACCTTCTCCTGGCCTGTTCCCTGACTCCAGACTCACTTTTACTGATGGAATTCCGCAGAGACAAGGTTCTGGGCAGGATGGAGGCCCTCAGTTCAGGTGCTGAGTCACTGGGGTCCTCATGGCTACTGGGGCTGCCTGACTGGTCCTGGGGGCAAAAGTGAATGGCAAGGCTGTAACACCCAATGTCACTGCTGCAATTAATCTCCAGAGCCTTGTTTCTGCTTACCTGGGAGGGGGGTGTCTCTCTGCCAGTACCAGGTGCTGATGGGTTGGCGGTGGTGACAAGGAGGAGGTCTGGGGTGGTGTTGGGCAGGACTGGAGCCTCATCTGACAGGGAGCTAAGGAGGGGAGAGGTGGCTCAGAACTGAGAGCCGTTCCTTGAGCTGTGCCTCCAGGCGCTAAAAGGCTGGCCAGAGACGGGGAAGCCCAGAGGGTGTACCTGCGGGGCGACAGGGAGTTGTGGCTGTGTAGGAACTCCGTTCTCTCTTCGGTCAGATCCCCAGGCCCTGGAGGGGGGCCACTGCTGTCTTGCAGGCAGAAATGCAGCAGCTGCTTTGTGGGGGGCAACAGGACCACCTTTATGGCCTCCTCCTGTACTGGCTCTGGGACCCCACGGCGGCTGGGTTCCTTCAGTGACAGCGTGTACAGCTCGGAGAAGCTCCTGGAAGATGAGGGTGGGGGCATCATCAGGGAGCCCCCTCCAGCACCTCCATATCATCAAACCCACCACCCCAGCGACTGCCAGAGGCTTCCAAAAGGAGGAGTGCTCCATGCATCCCTACCAACGTTTGTCTGTGACAGAGCACTTCCCAGATCTAGGCTAACATCACTGCTCTGCTCCATGTACCCTAAACAGTTACCCTATCAATTTTTCTGTCAAATGTACTAACAGTACTGACTTTACTGTAGGCTGTGAGAGTTCAAACAACGTAATGTAAACTGATTAGTATCCACAGTGCACTGTGGTGTGTCCATACATCCTCTTTGGGATATGAACACACACACACACACACACACACACACACACACACACACACACACCTGCCCAAGCCGTCTCCAACAGCAGTGCCTGGAGCCAAATCCAGTCCATGCTTTTCTCTTCTCTTTCCTTTCTTTTTATTAGCACACATACCAGTTTTTGAAACTCTCATCAGTTAAGAATAGTTTTTAGATGTCTTAAAACTTGTATTTATGTGTGTATGTATGTATGTATGTGTGTATGTGTGTGTGTGTGTGTGTGTGTGTGTGTGTGTGTGTGTATGGAGGGGGCAGGCACATGTGAATGCAGGTGCCTATGGAAATCAGAAGAGGGCTTGTGGCGCTGGGAATCCAACTCAGGTCCTCTGCAAGAGCAGCAAGTGCTCTTAATGACTGAGCCATCTCTCCAGCCTTAGTTTTTTTAGATGTTTAAGTAATTGAAAGACATTAATATAATATTTTGTGACATGTAAACATTAGTCTGAAGCTGGGCGGTGGTGGTGCACACCTTTAATCCCAGCACTCGGGAGGCAGAGCCAGGCGGATCTCTGTGAGTTCGAGGCCAGCCTGGTCTACAGAGCAAGATCCAGGACAGGCACCAAAGCTACACAGAGAAACCCTGTCTCAGAAAAGCCAAAAAAAAAAAAAAAAAAGAAAAGAAAAAGAAAAAGAAAAAAGGAAAAGAAAAGAAAGAAAAAAAAATTAGTCTGATTGGGGGGGGGTGTGCCTTTAATCCCAGCACTTGGAGGCAGAGGCAGGCAAATCTCTCTGTAAGTTTGAGGCTAGCCTGGTCTACAAAGTGAGTTCCAGGATAGCCAGGACTGTTACACAGAGAAACCCTGTCTCAAACAAGCCAAAACCAAACCAAAACAACAACAACAAAAACATATTACCATCCGGACTTAATGTATTCCCACTTGGAATTTTTTGACCTTACACTGGGTTTACCAGCAGTAACCTTTATCTTTACAAGATAAAGAGTGTCTATAAGAAATCCTGAAATTTCAGTCTGTATGGTTTTAGTGGATGCTCAGCCACACATTCATTTTCCTACAAAAGAGTCGAGTAACTGTGGCAGAGAGCAAGTAGCTCCAAAATCCTAAAAATATTCACTATTTGGGGCTTTATGGGGAAAGTTTGCCTATACTGGGTTCAGAATAGTAAATGATCAATTAGTGTGTACATGGGGTGAGGGAGCTAATGTCTTCAAATGACAGAAGCTGCTTTTTGACCGTTAGAGCAGGGAAAGCACGGGCTTAATCAGTTTCACTCTAGATGAGTAAAGCACGCTTCAGAGAGACCAAGAGTCGTGGAATCTTGAGCATGCTGGCGATGCCGACACGGGAGGCACAGAACGGACCAGCTGCCGAGTCCTCCCCCCTCCCCACATCCCGGGTTAACTGACCTTCGCGGCCGGCCGCTCTCGTCTGGGGGCAGGACGGTGACGCAGACCTTGGGCGCGGAGCGCAGCATCTGGGCAGCAGCCTCGGGCCCCAGCTTGGGCAGCGTCTGGCCACACACTCGCAGCAGGCGTGCTCCGGGCCGAAGCCCCGTGGTCTCCGCGAACGTGAAGCGCTCCACGTGTGTGATAAAGCCCTCTGCATCCACCTCGAAGCCCAGGCGCCCTTGGCCGTCTCTGGGCAGGGCCAGTTCTCTGGTCTCACAGCCACGGCTCACCAGCTGAGGGAAGGGACCCGGTGAGAGCGCCCCTGGGGGCGTGGCGCCCCAGAGCCAGCCCCTGGCCCCACCCCTGACTCGTTGTACTTAACACAGCACGCCTGTGGAGCCTTTGCGGTCCACCAGACAGCTGAGCATCCCAGGCTCTGCGATTAGAAGTCTCCTGTACAAGCCCCTACCTACCCCTCCCGCCTCGGACTAGCCTAACGGGGTTTCCAGTGCCCCCAACACGCACCAGACCTCGGGAGGCTCATGCCCACTCTTGGAGTTTATACACCCCACGGCCTTAGTTTCCCCTCTAGAGCTCACCTGCAGACGTGCCACAACTTCGCCCACCGCTTGCCCCGGGGCCCCATCGAGCCGCAGCGTGATCGCCTCCCCGCGCCCGTGGTACAGATCAAGCTGGTGCTCCGAGAAGGTCCAGGCCAACACGTCGCGACAGGCACAGTTAAAGACGACACGGCCGTCGCGCGGGGCCACCAGCACCAGCGTCTCTGCCGAGATGCCCAACAAGCAAGGCACCTCGGCGCCCTCCGGACCGCCCGTCTCAGCTCCCGCCGCGACCCGCGCCCCTGGAGCCGCGCGCACGCCCCACATCAGAGCGCCCGCCGCCTGCAGCTCAGCGCCTGGGCCCCGAGGGGTGGCCCGCCGCCTGCCGCCCAGAGAAGGCAGGCCGAACCGCGACGCCGAGTCCAGCGATGTAGTGGTCACTTCATTGGTAGCCAGGTCTTGCAGGTACTGTTGGCGTGTGCGTGTGGCCATGGCGTGGAACTGGCGTGCGTGGCCGGCCGCTTGCTCACCATTGAGTGCCTTGGCCAACAGAAAGGCCCGGAAATCAGCATTGGCTGCGAAGGGGCCTCCGCCATGTGGCAGCGCTGGCCCGAAGGCAGGAGTGTCCTGGGTGCGGCTCACTGCCACCCTGTGTGGAGGATGGCTGTAATAAGGGATGGATCGAGAGGCCGGAGGGGGCAGGGAATGGTCCAAGAATTGGTGCCCATGGGAGACCTGAGACCACCCTAGCACCCACCTGTAGGAAGTGTGTGGGGTGCAGGGAGCATGCGCGCGCACCACTAAGAACACGTGCTGGAAGTGCGAGCGGATAGTTGTGGGACAGAAGGGTTTGCTACCCGGTTCCTGGAACACGATGGTCACAATATCATTGCCGATATGACGCTTCCTCAGGAGCTGAGGTATAAAGATAGGGAATGTGAGATGGGCTCTGTGACCCCCAAATCTCTCCTCATTTAGGCATGGCCAAGCCTGGGCACCAGCAGTTCCTCACCTGCCTCTGGTAAAGGCCTGAGGAAGGTATTTGGGAAGGTGGTACAGCCAGAGGGCAGGGTTGTTGGGGATCGGCAGAGCTCATGCCAAAGTTCTGATATTGCCAATCAAGTAGCACCCTCCATGGCTTCCGAAAAGTTTTTGGCCTGTCCCAACCCCTCTCACACCTGTTGCTGGTTATTAGGCGTGTAAGGCAGCATCGTGGACACGTGGAACATGATCTCATGGTCTTGGTAGGTGGTGTAGAGTGAGTGTGTGCCGGTGGAATCCGCTGTATCCAGACAATTGGGGACACAAAGAGAACATGGGGAGCGTGGGTGACTTTAACGGGGTGAGTCGTCCTTGCCTGAACTTATTTCTCTCTATGCCCCAGCCACTTTTATAGACAACCCTCTCAAGCCACCGGCTTATGCCCAGGCAGTGAAGTCCAAGGGCCTCATCCTTGGTGAATTCCCTCCCCTCCCCCATGGGCTACAACCCCACACCAGGGTGAAGGGGGATCAGGACAGGGATGCTGAAATAGAACAAACCCCAGAAGTGACAAATGGTCTTGGAGGACATCAGCAGGGTTCCCAGCCCCTCACCCCTGCTGCATAGCCAGCCCCTCACCCCTGCTGCATAGCTGGGCTCTGCAGCTCAATTCTTCCCACCCTCAGCCCCAGTTCCCCGCCAACACTAAAGAATGCTGACAGAGTTCTGCCCGGGAATGACCCCCCCCCCCCAGCGCCTCACTTTTGGTATCCAGCTGCGCCCGGTAACTTTCAAAGCCTTTGAGCCGCACCACGTCACCCAGCAAGGTGAGGAACTGCATGAAGGCCGCTCCCGTCTCCTGGTTGTTGTACATCTCTTCTTCAGAGCCCTGGCCGGCCCGGCAGTACAGGATGCCCACCTTGCGTTGGAAGCTCAGCTGAGGGAGTCACGGACAGCAGAAGACAAATGCTTCAGTACTCTGCCAGCCCCACCACTGCCTGAGGGAGAACAGTAACACTGGCCTGGGGGCTGGGCTGCCTTGGTAGGAACTCTGAGCCATTTGCGCGGCTTTGCCTATCAAACCTGCCCCTCTTCTTGTGCTCAGGGGGCAGGGGGTGGAGGATTTACTTTTTCAGTGACAGAAGAGATGCCTCACAGAAAGGACCCTACAGACAATGCCTTCACTCCCAACAAATGTCCACACTCTCCTCCTCAACTCAAGGCTCTAATGTGCTCTCCCTCAACTCCAACATAGCCTTACCTTTGAGGTTTTGAGCCATCTCTGTCCCCTTCCTATGCCCACTTTTTTTCCCTTGTCTTTTTGATAGTTTTGTACATAACCTAGGCTGTACTTGAACTCACTATATAGCTAAGACTGGCCTTGAACTCCTGATCCTCCTGTGTGCCTCCTAAATGCTGGAACCACAGCTGGCTTTTCTACACACTTTCTTCTCCCAGTGTCTTCCTGTCGTACAGCGCTATGACATAGGACCCCATTGATGTAATCTCACCTCCCACTGCCCAGTGCTCACCTCCCTCCTTCAGAGCTGACCTCTGTGGTTGAGGGCCTGCCTAGCATGCCTGAGGTCCAGGCTTCTGTCCCCTAGGGGAGGTGGAGGGAGCAAACAACAGAAGCCACCAGACCCAGAGCCCACAGCACCATTGGCACTGTTGGCCCTGGTGTTGCGGGGACAAGAACCTCTTCTTGCTTGAAGTTCTCCACCTCTGTCCTCTCCACGTTTCCCTCCTCCCTCCATGGCAGTGTCCAGCCCTGACCCTTTCCCCAACTCCAGGTCTGGTTCACCAGCTGCCAGGTGCCCTTCAATATCTTTTTCATCTTGAGACGGAGTCTCTCTACACAGCCCTCAGTGTCCTGGAACTCACAGAGATCCTCCTGCCTCTGCCTCCCGAGTGCTGGGACTAAAGGCGTGCACCACCAGGCCTGGCCCTTTCCAATATCTTGACCTCTCAACTACGACTCCTCTGCTCTCTGCCTTCTATCCCTCCTCAAGAGTCCCTGGGCCCACAAAAAACCACAACTCCCAGGGACTAAGACTCTGGGGATCTCAACTTTCCCCACCTTTCAGTCAGCCACAAAGGGCTGGCCACTCTAGACCGTCAGTCACCTCCTTATCACCATGACCACGTCTAACCTGAACAACTTCAGCTTTGGGCCTGTTTTCCCTCCAGCCTAGGTCTATGTTGCAGCTGGAGAGCCACTGTGCCTCTCAGATCTGTTCTGAATCCCTCTGTGGCTCCCAATATCTATAAGAAGAAAAAAAAAAAAAGCCTCCCCCATGCTGGTTCCACAAGCCCTCCACCCACACGAAACACACGAAACATCACGTGCATGCATCAGACCTCTAAACCAGCATTCTAGATCCTTCTGCCCAGACAACACAGGCTCCCGCTGGCCTGGTTGCTTTCAGCACCGTTTGTGTGCCCTCTAGGAACCCTGCTGCTCCGTCTTTCAGCAGGAGCTCTTGCCCATACTCAGGGACAGCACCTCATCTGGACTTGTTTCAGCATCTGGTCTAGAGCCTGACACAGTGAAGATATGAGATGTGTTTGTTCAATGACCTTAGAAACAACAGGATAGTCAGGGCCTCTGGACAGCTTTCAGCACAGGGTAGAGGACTTCCAACCAGCTTGGGTGTCCTGAAGTGGAACAGGAAGTTCTGGGAAGGTGTGAGCCTCCCATATGGGGAGGAGACCAAGCAGGGCCTGTCAGGGATGATGAGGGAACTGCGGAGCGGCAGGGTCAGTCAGACAGGGTATTCTAGTACTGAGAACCTAGGTCTTCTTTTTAAAAAAAAAAAGTGTGGAGCCTGAGTTAGGAGCCCAGGGCTGCAGCCCCAGATCCTGCATTCCTAACAAGCTATGGCTGCTTTATAAGGCCTCCTTGGTCAAGTGAAGCTCAGATGACCTCTAACCCTTCTCTCTGAAATGCTAGAGGTGGATCACCTCTCCTGAGGTCAGTGCCCAGGTCAGGGTTAGGGAGCTGGGAGCAATCAGGCTGAGTTCAGACTGGTCTCCCTCGGAAGCTGAGCCCTCCTACCTCCTAGGAACTCACCACTTGCTCATCTAGAGTAAGCAGCGTGCGGGGCACCTTGGGAGAAGCTGAACCTAGGCGCAGGCAGGTCGGGCTCAGCCGTGGAGCCACATGTTCCAGAAGCTTCTTCGGGGATAGGCCCCTTGGGGGACCAGGAGGCAATGCGTCCTCCGAGATGGTGCCACGGAGGGTCCGGAGCTGGGGACAGGTTGTAGAGACATTCAGTTTCTGTACAGGCTGCGGAGGAGGGAGCCCACCTTCTGAGCCTGTGACCCCAGCCCACCTGCGTGGTCCGCACGATGACCCGGTAGGTGTGTAGGGTGCCCCCTCCGCTGCCCTCTCTCTCCTCCCGTCGCAGGCTCACTGCCACCGGACCCAGCGCCTCATCCAGCCCAAAGAAGTTCTGGTGTTCTGGGGTGGGGGTGGGCAGGGGGGTGATCCGTCAAGCCCACAGACCGCCCTATCCCTTCTCGACCACGCCCACCACAGAAGTACCACCCTGGGCTCCCTCTCGCCAAGTGCTGAACCTGAGAGAAGCTTACTCCCGTCCCCTTTTGCAGTTCCACCCACAGCACCCTTGTCCCAGCCCCTGGGAACTGTCGCCCAAGTGCTCCCAGGTTTAAATGCTGCCCCTGGCTCCATCAAATCTCAACAACTTCTCGCTTTCAGGGCACTGAAGCTTCTTTTCCCGATAATGGTGAGAACAAGGTTTCGTCAAACAGGTATGGAGATAGGAAATCGTTCACTGGCCTGGAGGGTTACGAGGATGAACTAGATGGAAGGGGGACTCCCTGACTTCAGGTGTGACACCAGAGCTTGGCCTTAAAGCCATCAGAACTCAGTTCAGCTCCTGCTCCTTGGTCCAGCCAGGGACTTTACAGAGAAAGGGCAGCCCATGAGCCTCCTCCTGTGTGCACTGGAGACCCCAGAGACCTCTACCCCCAGACCCTCTCCTGCCTCTCCCAGGCTCGCCTGCTCCTTACCTTTGCCATAGAAGTACTTCCGGTAGTAGCCTGCCCCCAGATCTGCGTGCTCCAGGCTGTACGCCGTGGTTCGGGTCTGTGGCTCCTCCAGGACCGACACAGCCGCATTAGGCAGAGCAGGGGGCACAGGTGGAGACACCGGTCCACCCAGCCCTAGCTCACCCTCACCGCCAAGCTCGCTCACAAAGCCAGGTGCCCCAAGCAGTAGATCGGAGGTGGCAGTCTGGTCCTCAGCTAAGGCCAGGGTCCCAGAGCTGGCCTCTGTATGGCTTCCTGTCCCCCGAGGTCGTGGAGCCCAGTCAAAGAGCAAGCTCTGCACATCATAGTGGGCAAACCACCGGGGTTCCAGCACTGGCGGGAAGGTGGGTTCTGGCTCCTCAGCCGGCAACCCCAAAAGTGCTAGAGGGTCAGTGAAGAGCCGTGTGGGGGTTGCAGCAGGACGGCTGGCATCCTCGTGGCTGTGGGCACGGGCACGGGGGCTGGCTGGGGTAGGGGGCCGGACTTCGCCAGCATCACTACCACTGCGCAGGAGTGGGCCCCGAGCTGGCCTTGGCTCAAAGGTATGTGGTGTCAGTGGAGGTCGGGAGGGTTGGCGCAGTTTCCGGGCAAAGAGGTCATCTGTGGGTGCAGGGGCCATGCCCCGCCGAGGGCTCCCCACTCCGCCGGCCCACATGGGCATGCTCTGTGGGCCTGACTCTCTGAGGGCCGGGTCGCATTGGTGGGCACGGGTCCTTGGTGCCCAGCCAGAAGGCTGAGGTTTCAGTGAGTGGTTCCTGCCCTGAAGGATGAGGGAGCTGCTCCGATGGGCCTGGGGAGAAAACAGGAACTCAGGCCCCCAGCCCAGTCTTCCACAACCCCAGTTGGCTTCCGGCCCCCTCCGGTACCATCAAAGCTGCTTCCGCTTTCCTGGCCACTTCCTTGTCTGCCTGGGGCTGAGGTTTCCAGCCCCCTCCCAGGCTTAGCGCTGGACAAGGCTAGGGGCTGAGCTTTGCCTCTGAGGGTCCCAATGCCTGGGCAGCAGGGGGGGCACCAGGGCCTCCCAGTTCCCACCTGTACACCTTGGGCCTAGTTCCACAGTCAAAGCCACCAAATTCTGGACAGACAATTTCCACTGGGACGGAAGTCAATGTGGCCACTGGTGTCTGGGTCTTGCCCGCTTGACAAAGGGAGGACGTCCTGTCCCCAGAGACCTTCCTCCCTGGGACCTCCCACTTCCTCCAGGGTCCCCGAGGAGCTGAGCACCCAAGACCTGGTCTCAATGCCCTGGTTCCCGTAGCCTCAATACCTCAAGGACACAGGGGCTCCTGGGGCAGCTGCATGACAGCAGGGGAAGACAGGAAGTGGGCCCAACTCAGCCCAGCCCTCCGCTTGGCCCCTATATCCTGAGGAAGGTGCTCCGGTCACAACAGCTCAGTCACGGGACCCAAGACACCCAGGTCTAAAGACAGGACTAGCACTAACCTCTCGTGGGTTACTATGCCCATGCCTGGGAGCCAGAGAAGGCCTAACGCTGGCAGAACCCCAGGGACGTCTGTCTACCTGGCCTCACGTGGACAGGGAGGTCTGAACCCAGTGGGACAGAAGGTTCAAAATGCGGCCTGGTTACGATGAGCTTGCCTGAATTAGTTCCTCGTTCAAAGTAGAATTTGAACCTGGTCTGAGAATCTCTAGCCCAGTCTTCATGGTGTGCTGACCCCAACCATAACATCATTTTCATTGCTACTTCATAACTGTAATTTTGCTACTGTTGTGAATCGTAAATATCTGATATGCGGCCCCTGTGAAAGGATCATTTGACCCGGGAGGGGGTCACGGCCCTCAGGTTGAGAACTACTGCTCTAGGGGTTGGCAGCGCTGTACCTGCCCACTCTCCTTGTATGTGTAGGCGGGAGGCGGGTTTGTGAGAGAAGGGGAGGTCTCAGGCTCAAGGTCCCACAGGATGTAAGGCTGAGACACCCAAGGCCCCAGGGACCTGCTAAGTGCGGAAATGTGGTTGAAGCCAGACGAGGCAGGTGCAAAGGTGTGAGAACACGGAGGTCCACCTCTGGGTGAACTAGGTGTGGAGTCAACAGCCAGGGCAGGGGCATGAGAACTCTCAGTGCGGGTGCAGGCATCTGTTGGTGAGGTTTTGTACATCATCCAGTGCCATCAAGTGGGGCTAGGCCAGAAGGGGATGGGGAGCCACTCCATGGTACCACTCAGCTGGGTCTCCAGAACCAAACATGAGAAGACCTCTTCCTCAGGCTCTTCCTGACTTGGTTTCTCCTAAGACGAGCCCTGATGCTGAACTTCTTGTTTTCTTCAAAGACTGCTAGGAAGCCTGACGGTGGTAGCGCACGCCTTTAATCCCAGCACTTGGGAGGCAGAGGCGGAACTCTGTGAGTTCGAGGCCAGCCTGGTCTACAAAGCGAGTTCCAGGACAGGCTCCAAAGCTACACAGAGAAACCCAGTCTCAAAAAACAAAACAAAAAAGATTGCTAGGAAACTTAAAGAGCAGCCAGGTGTTTGCACGTGGACTATACAGGTCCCAGTTCCATGGACAAGCTACGGGCACATGCAGGCTTGGACTCAGGCTACAATGTAGCGAGTAGAGGGAGAGCAAACACCAGGGAGGGTCTGTGAAGGCCCTTCTCCACATGCGCTGAGCTCTGTGAATGTGTGCAGCCCAGCCCATGAGCTGCCTCTTGTTCTGGCCCTGCCTTAAGGGGTGTACTTGGGCTCTGCCCCCCATCCCACATCTTCACACAAGGTCCATTGAGGCCAGGACATTCCTCGGAGCCTGTGTCACTGAGGGGGAAAGGGGGCGCCCCGCCCCCACAGATCCGGAAGGCCTGGCTGCCCCAGGAGGAGGCGCTGGATGTTTCCCAGCACATCTGGAGGTCATGACCCCATTTCTGTTGCAGATGTTTCCTCCTAGGCCAGACCTAGTATTGCAAAGGCTGGGAAAGAGGTCATACTGGGAGAAGGGGTGCCCCAGAAGATGGGGAACCCCAAACATCTCAGCAGCAGAAGCAGTTGTAGGTGCTGCTCAGAGAAGTTCTGAGCCAATGAATCCACTCATCAGCTCGTGCAGAGGAGGGAGTGGGAGCTGCCAGCAGGAGACAGAACTCTGAGCGTGCTGACTGGGGCAGGAGGTTGGGGGTGCCGGCAGTGAAAGCAGCGACCAGTCCCGTCCCTCCCCACACTACACGGGTCCACGTCCAAGTCACTTTGTTGGGTATCCAGCTCTAACCTGGTGCCTCCCATTCCCTGATCCCGCCAGTACCTCTTGGGTTCCCGCTGGCCGCCGCTGCCTTCCGCACCAGGGTCCCGCTGCCTGCTCTCACCGCTCCCGGCGCCGCCGCTCCGCCTGGGGGCGGGGCCAGGATGGGGGCGGTGTATGGCAGGGGTGGGGGTGGGAGAGGGCGGGACTACCCGGGAGTTGTCTAAGGCGGGAAGCACGGCGGGTGGGGACCTCCGGCAGGGCCTTAGGCAGCCCTGGACAGTCTGAAGCCCAGAGCGCTGTCCCAGGCTCCATCCGCCCTTCTAACTCCCCGGTCGGAGGCCAATCCGTGTCCACACAGAAATGGGAACAAATGAACCGGCTTTCCAGACCAATCGGAGTGCTAGAGGCCACCTAGTGTCCAGCTGTGGCTCAGCAGACAGCAGGTGTTCAGGCCCAGAAACTATTTCACTCTTTAAGGGCCGGGCCTTAGTAAATCTTCTACAAAGGTTGTCATTTGTCTGTAAAACTTATTTACGCCAGGTATAGTGATGGACGCCATTAATCTCAGCACTTTGGAGGCAGAGGCAGGTGGATCGGAGTTCGAGGCCACCCTGATCTACATAAGCAGTACACAGTGAGACCCTGTCTCAAAAACAAAATAACCCTTTCTATGCAGGTGTGATCCTCTTTAAGCATGGACGAGCTGAGGTTCAGGGTAAGGTGTTGGTTAGGATCAAGGTTGATGACTATGTGAGCCACTAGGGCTGGGAGCCTGTCCACTCTAGCTGATCCATACTTGGGGGTAAGCCCACACTCTTCACCCTCTCTGTGTTCATTCTCCCTACCTTAGCCACTTCTAGCAACCTCACCTAGTCCCACATTAAAGAAACTGCCAACCAAAATCAAAAATAGTGTTATTAATTTGGTGTCTCTGAAGCACAGAGGAAAAAAAAAAAAGAAAAATGACAAAAAGAACGAAGGAAACCACCCTTGCCACATGTCAGGGCCCAGGTCCAGGCTAAAGAGACCAGCCTTGTAGGCAGTGCAGGCCCAGGGACAGTCAGTCCTGGCCATGGGCTCAAAGAGGGACCAGCCCATGGGTTTGGCTCTTAGGCCTGGCTAGGAGGCTGCTGCCTCAATTTGGGGCATCCAGGCCGTAGGTCAGGGAGAGTCTGGTCACTCAGTTCCGACTCTGCCTGAAGTAGCCAGAGATCAGGGTGCAGTCGCCAAAGCCAGTCAATTCTGTGGTCCAGCAGAGTCTGAGTTACTGAGTCCTGGGATGAGATCCAGTAGAGGCCAGGCTGCTCAGTACTGATGCTCCAGCAAGGGCTGGGCAGCTGGGCTCTCTCGCTCCTCAACAGGGACAGGCCAGTCACCTGAGGCGCCGGTGGGTGTGCCACTCTCAGGGGCACTGCTGTCCAAGCAAGGAATGTCTTGGGTTGTTCTGGCGGGTGAGGCCTCAGAACTGACATCAGGACTGAGGCTGAGGTCTAGAGGGGCCTGTGGAAAGGAAGAGAGGTGAGCAGACAAGCAGACCTGAGCCTCCTGGGATCTCAACCTCCCACAGGTCCCTTACCTGAGATTTGGGGGTGCCTCCTTTGGGGCTCCCTGAGGATGGCTCCCCATCAGATCCTCCCAGTCCCTTCCGACCCCCTAGACTCCACTTCCCACTGGGTCCCTCAGAACTGAGGAGACTAGGGCCAGTAGGTCTTGAGGGCCGGGGACCCTCAGTGGGAGCAGGCGAGGCAGGGGGTGGTCCAGGAAGCCGAGGGGGAGGCCACTGCAGCAGAGGAGGGGGCCGCCCATCACCAGAGCCACCAAGGGAAGGCCGTGGCCCCCAGCTAGGACCTGGCGGGAGGGGCTGCTCACTGCTGCCTGTAGGAGACAGATAAGAGCGAAGGCGTCAGCCGGGCTGCAGTCTCCCCCACAGTTCAGCCCAGCTTTGCCTGCTTACCTGCAGTGTTTTCAGGTGTGGGGTGTGCCAAGGGGGGGTTACTGCTGAGGGAGGTCAGGCCGCCCCCCCCACCACAGTCTGAGTCATCCACATTCCCACCGCTATTGCAGCCGGCGCCACAGCCCTTGTGAAGTCTGGGTGGAAAAGCAGAGACGTGAGAAAGGGAGACCAGGGCTGAGGCCAGAGGTCTTCTGAGCCCTAGGAAAAGTCATCTAACATCCGAGTCTCAGGACTCTCATCTCTCAAGAAATTGTGCTGCCTCCTTTTCAAAGTCTTTTGCTTAAACATTAAAGTCAGCTTTAGGGGGTCGGGGCTCTCTCTGGGTAAAGGGTCATCTCTCAGGGTCCAAGCTCACTGACTCCAGAACTTCATCTCTGTGGTCTTGGAGGGAGCTGTTTCATTCACTTCTCTGTGCCCTTGCTACCCTGGAATCCCAGAGCATCAGGCCCTCAGTAAGAGGTGCCAGCCAGGGCTCACCTCTCCCAGCTGCGCAGGAGCCATCGGGCAATGGCACCCAGGCTGACAGGGCCACCCCACAGCGCCCGCAGTTGGGGGTGGCTGCCAGCCAGAGATGTGGTAAGAGGTGACACGTAGATGGGGTAGCCCAGCGGCTGGTCACAGGAGGAATTGATCATGTTGCGGAGTGCCTGCTTGGCATTCTGGATGCTGCCACGCTCAGGGTTGCGGTTTCGCAGAAACACCAGCTCCTGCTGCTGCCCAGCCCATAGCCCACGCACACACTCTCGGTTTACCTGTGGAGGGCCACACCAAAGGTCAGGGCAGTGACATCAAGGAGGGCCTGGGCTGCAAGGTGGAGTAAGACCATCTGCCCCACCTTAATGACTCGGAAGCTGAGATGGCGCCGGTTGAGCATGATGATCTTGTACTCATCAGAAGCATCGTCCATGACATGGCGTAGTGCCAGCAGGGAGGGGGTGTTGCTAAGGATGGCACTACGCCAGGCAGGGTCGCCCTCATGCGAGATGACCAGCCGCTCCTCATTGGCCGCAATGGCATCATATAGGGCTGCGGGTTCCTCATACTCATCAGGAGATGTGAAGTGATCCTGGTAGGGAGGAGAGGACAGGGAAAGCTTAGGGAAAGGCTTCATCTCTCACCTGCCCACTCTGCCTAGGCACACTCCTCCCTACCTGGTGAAGCTTGAGGGCCATGCGAACCCCAGGTGCCACCACTCGGTGAAGCAGGTCCATATCAGCGAAGACCCACTCGTCACGCGGGGAGGTGATTCGAAAGTCCCCCTTGAACAGGGCGTGCAGACCATAGAGGAAAGGTTCTAGGCTGGGTGGGGAGAGGACATTAGCAACAGGGAGAGCCAGGAGGGACTGCTCCCCACCTTGCCAAGGAAGCCAATCTCTCCCTCACAGAGCAGTGAAGAGCAGGCGAGGCCAGGACCGGTCAGAGTCTTGTCCATGTGAGACAAGAGGCACATCAACAGGAATTTAGAGCTCTTCAGGGAAGGGCAGAGAGAGAGTAGCAGGCCCAGCTGGCTGTGGGCACTCACCTGGCAGACATGCTGTGTGAGGCTGTCCCCAAGGCTCGGCGACCCAGCACACACAGGCCAAAGCATAGTGTGACCAATGGTGAATTCCAATCCTGGTCCACGGGCTATGGCACAAAGACCCCAGGATGAGCACAGCTCAGTGTGGGACTGAAAACTTGGGGTTGAGGCTGGAGTCTACACTGATTGTCACTAGGTGGGAAGGGAGTGACCAGGAACTCCAAGTCCTTAGAGTCTAGGGGAGAGGTAGATCTAAGGGAATGGTAGCCTGACCTGGCTGCGCCGAGAGGCACAGTATTGGATCCATTCAAGGTGAACAGCGCAGAAGGATGGCAGCGAGAGGCCAGACAGGCGAAGGTCATAGTCCTCATCAACACTCAGTGAGAAGGTAGGGTCTGAATCAGCGTAGCCAAGGGCTCGCACAGGCCGTAAGGCAGCCGTGATGCCCTCATGGTTCAGCCAGGTCTCCAGCTTTGGAGAGCGGCTCACATAGTAGATGATGCTCTGGGAGAGGAGGGGCAGGTGTCAGGGGTACAACTCTACCCCAAAACCCCTGCAATGGGGAGAAATCACCCCAGCCTTGAGCTACAATGCTTCCTATGATGCAGCTTCCGCAGTTCAGCTCAGCTCTCTGAAGCTAAGCAGGCACGGGACTCCTCTCCTGGGACGAAGAGTAGGAACCAGCAGGAGGCACCACTCAGAGTGCTCCCGCATTGTAGGTGGACCTGCTCACTGTCCTCTTCTTGCCATTCCTAGAACCCAGCCCATCTGTAAGGGGAATGGAGGCTCACATAGATGACAGTCTTGCCCAATGTCACCTAAGAGGGAAACTGGGCTGGAATGTGAAGACACTGTGCAACATCTAGATCTCAGGGCCAGGAAGGTCAGAGGCTGGAAGTGTTGCCTACAGCCCAGGGAACCTACATGACCTGGCTCATGGGTCCCTTTAGGCAAATTACTATGACAGACATAAGACCTTCTCTGAGAAAGCCAGAGGCACACACTCTGTACCTAAGTTCAGTGTCTGGCTATTCTTAAGACACCTTGTTGGCCGGGCGAGTGGAGAGCAGCTTTGGGGAAGGAGGTAGCTGGTAAAGCTGGGACAGCTGGCAAAGAGCAAGGTTATGGGGACTCCATGTGCCACCCTGAGCTGTAGCTGATGGGGTTGGCCCTCTGCCTGGGTAAGTGGTGGGGAACCGCTCCCAAGGTTCACTAACGCCCAAGGTGTAGCCGCCATGGACAGGAGCCTCAGACAGCAGGCAACCAAGCAGGTAACTGTGTGGGACAATGGGAGGCTGAGCCTGGGTAAAATGGCCAGGGTACAAGCTAGGAGGAACTGAACTCGAACAGCTCCCCAGGTGGAGAGCACGGAGTCATGCTGTGTGTCCATCGGATCCCTACAATGATGTGGCTTTGGCACAAGCTGATGAGAAGGAAGTCTGGTGAGGACTGGCTGCTGACTTCTATCTTACTAAAAGGAAGGAAAAGGAGTTGAATGAGTGAGCTTTAACCTTCCTGCCTAGAGAGCATCGCTAAAGTCCAGGTACCACCAGAGCCCCTGAGAAAAACCCAAAAGCACTGCTTCTGGGTGAGGGAGGAGCTGGCCTGGCACGTGTTAATGAAGCTCACTGTGTTCTATGACATGCCTTCTGAGTGATTCTCAAGATGACACCAAAGTCCAAGACTTCCGAGTAAGAGCTCCTGTCTAGAACATTCTCTGTAGCTGGTTGTACTCAAAATGCTGCCTGGGTACATTTCACTGACCATGCATGGGCCTCAGGACCCTGGTGCCTTCCTGCACTTGGCCCACTGCCTATATGAGGTCTGAAAGCTGACTCTTCAACTGTGATGGGGCCATCACACAGGCGCCATCTTTCCCAAGGTCCACCAAAGAATGCAACCTAACATGTAAAACCTAAGACCTTGAGGATGAGGCTTGGCTGCAGGTGGCTGCAGGTAGCTGGTGGCTCTGTGCCCAGAGACTGTATTTTATTTGTTACCCACTACTAAGTGATGCCCACAGGAAGGGCAAGACATGAGCAGAAATACCGTAGCACAGTCAAAGCTGCATGGGAAGGCAGAGTCTGGTCTGGCCCATCCAGAAGGTCCAAGCAGTGCCGTGGCCTGGGCTCCTAGCACAGCTGCCACTCCCTGAGCCCTGCCTTGTCCTCCCAAGCTTTACTCCTACATGCCTTTGTCACGTCTCCAAGCTGCTTCCGCCCAGCTGCTCAGGTACTGAGGCTAAGGCAAACTGCATCTTCAGGGGACAGTAAAGCTAGCCCAGGCCAAGCACGTTTCCGTCTGCCAGCCTAAGCCTGACTAGTGCCTGGTGCACAGCAGTCTAGGGCACATACAGGTCTGATCAGACTCGTGGGAAGCAGTGGGGTGGCCTGACAGAAGCTCTCTTCTTCAGAGGCTCAGGAAGGCAGACAGGACCTTGACAGCGGAGTGATCTGGGGTTAGAAATGAACCTTTGGCCAGGCGGTGGTGGCGCACACCTTTAGTCCCAGCACTCTGAGGCAGAGTCAGGCAGAGCTCTGTGAGTTCGAGGCCAGCCTAGTCTACAGAGCGAGATCCAAGACAGGCACCAAAACTACACAGAGAAACCATGTCAAAAAACCAAAAAAGAAAAAAGAAAAAGAAATGAACCTCTGGATTACTTCTGGCCTGCTTCTTGGTAAAGTGGAGAGTGGGCAGAGCCTTACAAACTCTTCCCTAGGAGTGGTTAAGAGGACAGAAGGAACAGCAGGAATTACGGTGTCTCAGGTTTTCCAACACATGACACTGAAGGATGTCCACAGGGCCTGGGGTAGAGGGACAGACTTGGGTTGTATGAGTCTGCCTTAAAGGGAACCTCATGAGGAAGGCTCATCTAGCCCCAGCATGTCACCACAGTTTCAGGGCAGGTCTTAAGAGCATGTAGAATCTGGACTGTGACCACCAACCCATCACAGTCTGTGGTGGTTTGAATGAGAATGGCCAGCAGAGGCTCATCTATTTGAATGTTTGGGTCTCAGTTGGCGGACTATTTAGGAAGGATTAGGAGGTGTGGCCTTGTGGAGGAGGTGTGTCACAGGGCTGTGTGTCACAGGGTGTGTCATGTGGCTAAGACAGAAGCTCTCAGCCACTGCAAGCCTGCCTCCTACCGTGCTCCCTGCATGATGATGTGGACTCACCCTCTGAAACTCTAAGCAGGCCCTTGATCAGATGCTTTTATAACTTGCCTTGGTCATGGTGTCTCTTCACAGCAATAGAACAGTAAGTGAGACACTTGCAAAGTGCCCCTCTTCTGAGTGTCACAAAACCTTCTTGTTCCGTTCATCCCCAAAGCCTGAAAGCCCCGCTTCCCAAGGGGTGAACTGAGATAGGACAAAGGAGGCACTGTTCCAGGTTCCTGAAGCCCGACAACTCCCTGCCCAGTGCTCCATCTCGGCACTCAACAGGTCTCAGACCCTCCGGCCTGACTTAGAGCCCCCTGGCTAAGGCAGTAAACCTAGTGACTGAGATGCCAGGCCTGAGCCTAGAACCTGGCTCTGTCACATTCTAATGCCAAAGTCCCAACCAATTATTTCACCTCTGCAAACCATTTGTCCACATGTGCATGTGGAGACCAGAAACGACATCCATTATCTCCCTCAACTGCTCTCTACCTTATTTCTGAGTCAAGGTATCTCACTGAACCTGGCTGGAGCTTACCAATTTGGCTGAACTTCTTGGCCAGCAAGCCCCAGAGCTCCTTCTCTATCTGCCTACTCAGATCTGGGATTATAGGTCACGCCAATACATCCAGCTTTCACAGGACTTTTTTGAGAGTCTTTCACATAGTCCAGACTGGCCTTGAATCCTAACCTTCTTGCCTCCACCAATCAAATGCTTGAATTACAGCAGGACCCAGCGTCTCTGAAGGGACACCAGAGGCTTCTCCATGTTTGTGTGGAGTCTATCCAGCTCAGGTGAGATGCCTGGCACACAGCCCACCTGCAATGTGCAGTGCTGCTGGGCTCCTGGGGCTACCTCATGACGCCCGTCAGCAAGCACCATCACTGTGAGACGGGCAAGGCTGGTGGCTTTTATTGTTTTGGTTTGGGCACTATGAATTGAGTCTAGGGCCGCAGGCACGCTAGGCATACCTTCTACCACACTCATAGCCCCAGCTGTGGCCCTGAAGACACATCTCAGGCCACTACCACAGCTGGACCCACCAACCTGGGAGGGGATCCACGACTGTGCTGCCTACCCACCCTCCACACTCAGGGTCTGAAACAGGCCTTCTGGAAGAAGGGGCACCAGGGAGCTCCTACTCTGGGTACCTGTTCACCAAGGCCTCTGTCGCCTGCTGTCTGATGGTAGCACTGTGAAGAACGCTTAAACTGAGTCCTATGTTTCTCTTGACCAAAACAGGCGCCCAACATTCCCGACGACAGACAGCACTCTGCATGCTCACAGTGGGTGAACTCACTAGGAGTCACTCCCGGGGAGCAGGCACCCGCCATACCTTGACATAGTAGGTGATGAGAATCTTGCGGAGGTCGAACACCTGCAGCATGGAGGCAGCGTTGTTGTCGCTGATGCTGTAGCCTTCCAGCACGTACTTGCTGGCTGTCACCTCCCAGGCCAGCCAGCGCTGCCCAAAGGCAGCATTGAAGGACAGGACTCGTGGCAGGTGGCCAGGCTCACAGCAGCAGCAGCCCTCATCTTCCTCCACACCTTCAGTGATGGCCTCCACCTCACGCTGCTGGCAATATGTGCCTGTGGGACAGGGTTGCCCAGTCAGGGCCACTAGGTAATCCCTACTTGCCCGGCACGTCACTAGACCCACTGCTACTCAGCTTCCACCCTAAGACATTGAGTAAAGGTTACTAAAAGAATGGGTTAACAAAGAGACCCTTTCTCCTCACAATTTCAACTGACAGAGAGAAATGGGCTCAGTTCCCCCATGTCATGAGGCAAAGATCAAAATTTATAAAGTGCCTTTCTCAAGGTCCTAGTGCTCGTGTGCTATGCATGGAGCCTCTCTCACTGCCCAAGAGACTTGTCTCAAGCTGGCATATAGCACGTATGAGCTCTGAGAACAAGGAACCAGCTACCCACAATGCTGGCAGGTGTTTGTCAGGCACCCAGTTAAGATCCAGAGCGGGCCGGAAGCTGGCATCAGGGCCCAGGGTCTCAGCTTCATCCCTGGACTCCCTGTGAGGACAGAGGTGGTGTGTGCCTGTGGCGGGTGTCACTGGAGAGTGAGCAGCCAGGGTAGAAAACCCAGGCTCAGGGAAGAAGAGAGCCTTGCCTGAGATTACCAAGAGCTTGACTAGGATCGAGTCTCAACACGATATGAAATGTTGTGTCCCAGCTCAGGCTCTGCTTACTCTGCTCCTCACCCCCCAGCTCAGCTGCATGGCTTACCCCTGAACTCAAGGCCACGCAGCTGGAAGGTGACGAGGCCATTTCCAACCTCGATGAGGTGCACCAGCGCGTTGAGGTAGTCGGAGGCCAGGACAAAGCAGTCACCAGGGCCATAGTTGCCCCAGCGGCCCAGCACCAAGTCCCCACATAGGGTGTGCTGCAGCGAGCGGGTCAAGTGCTCATAGAAGATGGAGTTGAGGTTGTTGTCATCAGCTCCTGGGACATAAACACACACAGGCAAAGGTGTCAGGAAAGAGGGCACCCTCTAGGGGACACCTTACCTGCCTGTACGCTCCCGGACAAGTGGCTACCCACCTGGGTTCCGGTCCAGCTGTGTCACTAGGCGGGTGTTGGAATGGTCCACACGTTTAGTGCTGTTCAGAGAGCAACAATGTATCAGCCAGGGCCAGGCAGTCCACCAGCATGTTCTCTGCCCAGGTGCCATCCTGGTCCTCTCTAAACCCACATCCCTGAGCTATGAGCAGATGCCACCTGTAACAGCCCACTGTAGCTGTCAGATAAGGAGGCCAAATCTCACGGACATAAAGGGACTCACACAGGACCACAAGGAGAGGGAGACCTGGAGAGGAATGGGTTCTAAGGCCAGGCAGCCTCCATTGAGGCTTTGGCCTGGTACACGTTTGGGGTTTACCAGACTCACTACCTCAAGTATCCCCACTGAGGTCAAGCACCCATACCCTTGCTGTGGGTATCAGAACCCCTTTCTGGGTGCTTTCTGGCCAGGACTCCAGGGACTCATCTTGCTGGTCACCAAATCCTCTCTCCCAAGACTTACTTGTAGTCCCTCTCCCAGAACTTGAGGGGCCTTGCGTAGGACATGATGAAGACGGCACTACCCAGCAGGGGGTTGAGCGGTGTGGAGAAGAGCCCTGAGAGCAGGGCCTGGAGGAACAGCATAGCCGAGTCTGGGCACAAGTCAAGGAAGTGACAGGCACATGGGACCTTCTGCCTCCCGCTCTTCCCTCTGCAACCCCAGACTGCTGCTCTCCACACACATCCCACCCCCAAAGGACAGCTAGAAGCTGGATACGTGGTACAGCGAAGGGCTGGGCAAAGGCATGGAAGGCTGAGCCCCAGGTGATCTGCCAGGGTGCAATGTAGGTCAGCACAAAACGCAGCTTGTACAGCAGGTCCCACAGCTGCAGGTCATCAAGGCGGAGGTGACAGAACACAGACAGGGTCACACATGGTGGTGAGATCTGCCAAACCTCCAGACACCAGTCCCATGGGATGGACATCAAGCCCTCTCCCAGCCCTTTCTTTCTGGACTTGGCTGGCAACACCTGAAATCATGGGAACTTCTACCTGGCTCTAAAGAACATCAGCTAGTCAGTTCCCATGAGAGCAGTGGGGGCTTCCTATCGCTCCCGGTTCACAGATGGGGAAGGTCCAGTTCAGATAAAGGCAGAGGAGGGAAATGACTTTCTCAGGTCATGTTGCTCAGTCACTAATGAGAATTTCAAGAGATGACCCTGGGCCCTACCCTCAGAAGGGTCTAAGGCAAGCCTGGTGGGCCGGTTTCTAATAGTTTCAGATATGTAAAAGGATCACAAGTTTCAGGGCAGCCTGGGCTGTAGAGTGAGTTCAGGTGAGCCTATGTAACGTAGTAAGACTCTATCCCAAGAGTCCAAAGAGGGCTAATCAAACAGCTCAGCAGTAGAACGTTTGCCCAGCACAACCAAATTCAACTTGAATTCAAATTCAAGCAAACAAACAAACAAACAAATAAATAAAAGTAGAAGACGACCTAATACGGAAGCTTGCCAACAAACAAAAATCAAAGTAAGAAAAATAATTAGGGTCCAATTGTGAGTCCCAGGACCATGACAGATGGTAGGCCTTCATGATGATGTGGAGAACGGTCCTTTGATCAACATGACCTCCAAGCCTGACTGGGGGATCCCATGGCCCAAGCGAATAGCTATACACCCAGGCCCTAGGATCTATACTCTCAGCTCTGAACTGGGTTCCAGTGGGGGCTGGTAAAGGGGCAGAGCTCAGAGGCTTTACAACATCCAGGCGACAAGGTCAGGTCTTGACATTGCTGATCCTGAGGAAGCTGGTTGTGAGGTCAGACTGGCCATCAAATCCCAAGAGGGCCTGATGCAGGTTCCCCCTCAAGCCTCAACCTGCTCTCTGCAGGGCGAGGTGGAGGAATCCCTTCCTCAGACCACTGCAAAGGCCCACAACCGAAGCCATACAAAATGGCAGGGGACAGACTGCAGATCCATGGCACATTCTTTCCCCCTCTGACACAACAGTTCTGCTCTGAATGCTGGTCAACCTGGAGTCGGAGTCAAAGCCAGCAGCTTACCTTGCTGCAGAGCAGGGACATGAGGAAGTAGTCGAGCAGAAAGCCCTGTGAGAGCCGAGGGTAGTCGAAGTGGAAGAGCAGGACGGTGAAGGCCAAGGTCAGGTACTGCTGGGGTGGGCAACAGAAGGCTGAGCGGAGCAGCTTCAGCCCAGCCACAGTCATCAGCAATGCCCGGCAGCTGTGGGTGGGGCAGGCATTCAGACATGGCAGGGCCTTAGGGAGGAGTGGGCATAGACACACATCTCTCACCAATAGGTCTGAATGCAACTCTAGGCACCTGCTGTCGACTAGAATAGTACCCCCTTTTCTGTGTCAATGATTCTTAGGTTCAGTACCTCTGAATGAAGTGATGGGGACCCAGTTGCTTCAAATGACAGCTCATTAAGAGCCGCAATCCTACTTTGCCTTGCTTAGGTACTACCCATTCCTCAGTGGGAATCAATGAGGATGCAGACAGAGAATGGCAGAGAGGGGAGTGAGTGGTCCTCACTAGAGGCAGAATTTGTCTGGATGGCTGACAACCGTGTGGGCATCCACTGTGAGAGCGTTGAGAACCACAGCAGGGTAGATGAGGTACTTCTCAACACACTGCAGGCCAGCATAGAGCTTCTCAAACCACATCACCTGGGCAGCACCTGCAACGGAAAAGCAGGGTGGTTGGCTGACACTTGGCCCTCCACATGGCCCATGTGGAGGAACCCAGAGGACTATCCACCACAGGGCCAGAAAGCACCCTGAAGACGCTGTGCTGGGCTGCGCTGTCCTGGGCTCCCGGAGACTTTGGCTAGTGAGGAGGGAAGACTGTTGACAGCTCTGAATGAGGACGAAGAGCCCAGCAGGACATGGGCTCCACATGCCACTTAGCATGTCACAGGCTTGGGAGTGGGGATGGGGGGACTTTGTTGTTTTTACGGTCCATGGAAACAAACCTGATAAAAAAAACAAAACAAAACAAACAAATAAAAAAACCTCTTAGAGACCCACCAGAGATAGGCAAAAGTTATGTAGAATAGGCTGAGGGGGTCAAGAGGACCCCAAGCTGCAGGCCCTTCTGAGGGGCAAGCTCTTGGTTTAAGCTAATGAGAGGAAGACAGATGGGGATGCTGGCCCAGGCAAAACTGCCCACTGTTTGAGAAAAACAAGCACTACATACAAATAACAAATATGGACAGAGCAGTCTGTGTGGGTAACAACAATGAAAGAAAACAGGGCCATGAATTTCAGAGTGAGCAGGAGGATGGGCACAAGGGAGGGTCTGGAAGGAGGAGAGGGAAGAGTGAAAATAATGTATAATCTCAAACAATAAAAAATTGTTTAAAAAACTATTCAAAAAGGAAAACAAGGGGTGGCAAAATAGTCAGCCCCGAACCTGATGAGTTCGAGTCCCAGGAGCACATGGTAGAGAGAACCAACCCCTGGAGGTTGTTCTCTGACCTCCACATGTGTGTAGTGTGCACACATACACAATTGTTAATAAAACAGTAAGTAATGTGATCTTTGCATCGCCGGGTGGTGGTGCACTCGGGAGGCAGAGGCAGGTGGATCTCTGTGAGTTTGAGGCCAGCCTGGTCCACAGAGCAAGATCCAGGGCAAGGACCAAAACCACACGGTGAAACCCTGTCTTGAAAAACAAAATAGACAGACAGACAGAAGCTGTGGGATGGTCTGTATGTCAAATGTGCTGCTCTGATTGGTCAATAAATAAAACACTGATTGGCCAGTGGCCAGGCAGGAAGTATAGGTGGGACTAACAGAGAGGAGAATTGAGAGAACAGGAAGGCGGAGGGAGACACTGCCAGCTGCAGCCAGGACAAGCAGCATGTGAAGATGCCAGTAAGCCACGAGCCACATGGCAAGGTATAGATTAATAGAAATGGATTAATTTAAGATGTAAGAACTAGATACCTAGAAGCCTGAGCCATTAGGCCAAACAGTTTAAATAATATAAGCGTCTATGTGTTTATTTTATAAGTGGGCTGTCGGACTGCCGGGCCTTGGCAGGACCCCGAGAGAACACTCTCCAGCTACAGACAGACAGACAGATAGATAAAAGTGCACACGTATGGGTGTTTTGCCTGCATGAATATCTGTGCATCATGTGTATGCAGTGCCTTTGGAGGCCAGAGAGGTCATCAGACCTCCTGGAACAGGAGTAACAGCAGATTGTGAGCCAACACCTGGGTGCTAGGAATCAAACCCAGGTCCTCTGAAAGAGCAGTCAGTGCTCTAACTGCTGAGCCATCTCTCCAGTCCCACCAACCAAGATGTTTAGAGGCTAGAGGAGCTTTTTGTTTGTTCTGAGACAGGATCTCACTATGAACCCCAGTTGGCCTGGAACTCACTCTGTAGCCCAGGCTGGCCTCAAGCTCACAGAGATCCACCTGCTTTTGCCTCCTGAGTGCTGGGATTAAAGGCATGGACCATGTAGAATATTTTAAAATACAGCCTGGAAGATGATTTTTTTTTTAAGAAAATACTGCCACAACAGGCACTAATTGGCTGTGACCCACAGGTGGCAATTCAGGATTTGAAATCCCTTTTGAAAGTGTTGGAATTCCTCTGCTGTTAGTGACAGCAGGGAGGCAGGACAAGGCGGTGCACCGGTTAAGAGTACAGCAGAAACCACACCAGGACAGGGAAAGGAGTAGGCACAGAGGGCAGGGTGGGCAGCAGGTGCCCTCTGCTGACACCCTCAGCCCAGAGGACCACACTTCTCATCACAATGTTCTCTGACCAGACTCTGCCCAGCCTGGGCACCCGGGAAGAAGGGAGCAGGCGGCACTCACCCCGCACTTCATACTGGCTGTATTCCAGCGGCTTCAGCACAGGTTGTGAGAGGCAGAACCAGGGCAGCTGTTTGCGGAGCTGTGGCAGCAGGTAGTGTGTGAAGAAGCCCACGGCTCCTGCCAGTGCATACAACACGAAGCCCAGCACCGACTGTAGGAGGGAGAGGGCAGAAGACGGACTCAGGCCCAGCAGGCTCTTATCAGAACCAAGAGGGGGTGACTTTTAGCACACAAACCTTCAGGGCAATGAAGACGGTGCTGGCACTGACGGCAAAGGTGAGCACGGCGATGACCACACACATCACCAGGTCGGAGTGCAGGACCTCACGCTGCAGAGCCAGGAGACACAGCGTGACTGCCTGCTGCATGGGGTCGCATGCCCCTCCCAGGCCCAGACCGGCCAGGCCCATACTCCTGCACCCGCATCAGTTCCCGTCCCTCACCACCGACTGGCGCATCTTCTCGGGCAGCGGGTCTGGGGGCTCTGCCCGGGCTGTCTCTAGGCTCCGCTCCTCCAGCTCAGGGAAGAGCTTACTCCGGACTAGAGACCTGGAGGGAAGAAGAGTCAGAGACCAAGGCAGGTGCTGCTGTCCCTTCCTTACAGATTCTGTCAGTCCCAGGCACGGGCACTGACCGTCCAAGTTCCAGGCATGCATGCACACGCGCGTGTGCGCGCACACACACACACACACACACACACACACACACACACACACGAGTACACATGTATGCACATAGACAGGCACATGCAGCACCCACCAGAGCACAGTGGGGTCACTGCTCTGCCGGCTTAGATGGTAGGACAATGCCACCAGGAGGCCACAGAAGACTGAGAAGAGGACAGGGACGTGCTGCTCCGGCCAAGGTGTCTAAAGGAAAGAACCCATGCTGGTCAGGGGTGGGGAAGATAAGTACTGGAAGAGACATTGGGTGTCCCAGTGAGAAGCCACTGCTGAACTCAATTCACAGCCCTGTCCCAACAAACCCACAAGGCTCAGCAAGCCCAGAACCCACAGACCAGCACTACCTTAATGGCCCCAAGGCAGAAGCCGTAGAGCAGGGCAGCAGCCAGCAGGCTCCGGGTGAGGCTGAAGACCGCAGTGAGTGGGCTGGTGGCGGCTGGGAGCAGGGAGAAGTAGATAAAGCCCAGCTCTGGCCTCTGGGCATCTCCAACTCACCCAGTCCCACTGCTCCTCAATTCCCACAAGACCTCCCAGGACACCACCCTCCTCCAAGAGGCTCTCAGAGTTTCTAGTGCTCTGGGCTAAACCCACTTGCCTGGGGAAGGGAGATGAAAGAGGAGGAGAGGGAAAAAGAGGAAAGGAAGCACAGGGCCCTTGCAGCCACGATATGGATGCAGGGAAGGCTCTAGAAAAACTCCAGCTGTCGACCCAATCTGTGGGTGGACCCTCCTGGCCCCTAAGCCACCTGTGGGCACAATACCTGTGCCTCCAAAGCCGTGCATGTCTATCTGCTCCAGGAGGTACATGAGGCAGGTGTTGACCTGGGGCAGGAGGCCCAGGAGGAAGACGAACGGGAAGCACAAGGTGAACACTGTTCAAAAGGGGGTGTGAAGGCCCAGTCAGTCTACCACCCTCCCCCCCAGCCCACCCTCTAGACTCACTCCCTTGGGTCATCCCTGCCCTGCCCTGCCTCACCAGTGGCCACGTCTCGGGCACAGAAGAAGAAAGAGGCAGAGAAGAGCGTGAGGCCGTAGAGAGAGACGGGTGGGAAGGGCTGAGCTGTGCCCAGGGCATCCAACAGCCAGATGAGCAGACAGCAGATGCAGAAGTAGACGGGCCGGCTGTACGCAATCACCCAGTTGTGGCCCTAGGGAGTGGGCCAGTGAGGAATTGGGCATTCCCAATGACCACCCTGCTGGCATGTGCACATATTCAACACGCCCCAGACTTGGCCACATCCAAGCTGGAAAGCTGGGGAAGATGGGGGCAAAGCGGGTAGTAAGGGAGCTCTGCCCCTCTCCCACCATGGCCTTGCACTGAGGCCTTCTGGCCAGAGCACTGCCCCACAGGTACTCACATGCATGGGAGATGCTGCGTCGGGCTGCACACTCTGGAAGAGACAGGGCTGTGTTGGCAACAAGAGCTGGTGCCCATACAAGAAGCAAAGCACTGAGAGCTGCCAGCTCCACCACGGGGCAGCAGTAAGTGACCAAGGAGGACCCTGGACTTGTCAGATGGGGAGCTGGCTACCGGGGACCTTAATCAGATTATCCATACCTCCCCTCAGACCTGGAACAAGGGAAAGGGATGGCCCAGGAAAGCTGTGGATTCAGGGAGCCAGGTCTGACCTTGAGCAGGGAGTACTGACAGGAGGCGATGACCAGGCAGAACTGAAAGACCCAGATGTCAGTGAAGAAGCCTTTGAGCAGCAACAGGTATCCCAGGAAGGCAACCAGGCTGCTCAGTCCAACGCCAAAAATGTTCTCCATTATCCCCCTCGTCCTACAAAGAAATGGGAGTCAGGGCACGGCTTCCCACCCCAGTTTCTAAGAAGAGTTGGGGAGACAGGACTCTGTCCTAAAGATCCACCTCTGGGCCTCTGAAAAGCTAAACTTCTGACCTCACAGGAAAGAGACCAGGTGACATTTGCTTTCAAAAACCATCTTGTTGGGTCACTGGTTGTATCCACTTCCTGTTCATGCTGACATGAGTTACAGTGTGCACACAGCAGGAGCGCCATGATGTGTACATGGGCAGTATCCTACCTGTCCCCAGTCGCAGGCTGAAACAAGGGGGATAGACAGGAAATCAGGCTGGGGGAACCAGGCCCAACTCCTTGATGGCAAACAAAGGTCCTTTGACTTCATCTTTCTGGCCTTTGTTTCCCCTCTGAACATGGGAAAGTTTTTTTTTTTTAAATAATTAAAATTTTTATTTATTTATTTATATTTTATGTATGAGTGCTCTGCATGTATACCTGCAGGTCAGAAGAGGGCATCATATCCTATTACAGATGGTTGTGAGGCACCACGTGGTTGCTGGAATTGAACTCAGGACCTCTGGAAGAGCAGCCAGTGCTCTTAACCACTGAGCCATCTCTCCAGCCCCCAGGAAAGGTTTTTGAGGCAATCAAGTTTATGAACCTATTTAGGTTACAACACTCAGGCAAACAGAACAGAAGGAAAGAAAAACCTGATCCTGGAAAGGGAGAACAGTAAGGACTCATTCATTTTGAGGAAGGCTTGGAGAGAAGGGTAGCCCTGTACCCCAACCCCTTTTTACTCCAGAGGAGCCTAAAGAAACCCACTGCAGCCAGGAGTGGTGCTTCACGACTCTAGTTCTAGAACTTTCGAGGTTGAGGCAGAAGGATCACTGGAGGTCTAGACCAGCCTGGATTACAGAGTGAATTTCAGGCCAGTCTAGGCTACAAACAAGACCTTGTCTCAAAAACAGAAACCAAGCCAGGTACAGTAGTGCACCCCTGTAACCTCAGCATGGCAGGTGGAAAGAAGATGACCAGGAGTTCAAGGCTAGCCTCAGCTACCTATTGAATTTGAACCCAGCCTGGTTTATGAAACCCTTTCTTAAAAACCCAAAACAACAACAACAACAAAAATCCAACACAGCCTCCAGCAATTGCGCCGTTCAGGACCTCTGACAGCATGGCCATCTCAACAGGTTCCGAGTTTGGAAGAGCAGAGTCCCAGCACTTTCTGGGGTTAGTAAACAATGACTGCAGGTACTCACCGGTCCAACAGAGCCAGCAGGGCCAGACGCTCATAGCGCACAGAGGTCCAACGGCCAGGAAGAAACCAGTACTTATAGCTGTGCTGGGCCCGGGGCGGTGCCTCCTCCATCAGTGTCTGCTCCTGGGATTCGTGCAGGGAGTCCTGGTCCAGCAGGTCAAACTGCAGTCCCCACAGCCGCGGCCATCAGCCCCGCCACCCCCATGACTTATCATCATCCCTCCCCCAACCCACTGGTCAGATGACTGAGCATGTACTTTAGCACACCAAGGTCACACTGTCTAGTGGCCCTATGGCTGCTCTGACTCTCAATCAGAAGGGCTTGCTCCTAGCTCTAGGTTCCTAGGACATGACTGAATTGTTGCTACAGGTTGCCAGGTGCCAGAGTCACCAAATCTTATGTCCATCTTCCCCACTCAGGCAGACTCTTCAATAAAGTCTACTCTGTCCTTCAGGACCTAGCACAAATGGTATCTCCTTCAACATGGAGCCACTGCTGTCACTGTGACAACCCATTCAGGAGCACAGAACACCTGAGGACAGACTAGAGCTGTGTGTCCCAGAGAAAAGTACTTAGCTTCTTTAGGCTGGTGGACACTTCATTCAACAAGTGTTAATCAGTTGTTGAGAGGGCTCAGAGGGTAAAAGCACTTGCCACACAAGCCTGGCGGCCTGAGTTCAATCCCTGAACTCCACGGTGGATAGAGAACACTGACTCCTTCACATGGACACTGTGATATGCTGTACGAGTGTGCATGCATGCACGCGCGCACACACACACAGAGAAAGAGAAAGACAGACAGACACACACAGAGAGAGAAAGACAGACAGACACACACACCCAGAGGGAGAGAGAAAAACACACACACCCAGAGAAAGACAGACACACACACACAGAGAGAAAGACAGACAGACACACACCCAGAGAATGACAGACAGATAGACACACACACACCCAGAGGGAGAGAGAAAAACACACACACACCCAGAGAAAGACAGACAGACAGACATACTTGAGACAGACAGACACACACACCCAGAGAGAGACACAGACAGACAGACACACACATCCAGAGAGAGACACAGACAGACACACACACCCAGAGACAGACAGACAGACAGACACACACACACACACACACACACACACACACACACACACACACACACGGGAGGCGGGGGAGGAGGGGCAGGCATGCACACACAACATCTGCAGGATACAATGGAGAGCCCAAAGATGCACAGCTCTGCCCATAAATGACAAGTACACAGACAGCAAGGCTGCTGCTGCTGCTGATTCTACATAATGGTTACATAAAATAAACGAATCAAGAAAAGGTAGCCAGGCTGGCAGCAATGACCTATAATCCTAGGTACTTGGGAGGCTGAGGCAGGAGAATCCCAAATTCAAGGCCTACCTGTGCTACAGAGTGAGGTTAAGGCCAACCTAATCAACTTAGTGAAATCCTGTCTCAAGATAAATAATAATAACAATAAGAGAGGGCTGGGAAAATAGCCTGGTCACAGAATGTTTGCCCAGCATTCAACCCCATTATCTCACACACAAACACCTACACACAGGCCGGCACGTGGCGGATTCCAGCAGTGCTCCAGGTCCATCAGTGATCTTGGGTGTTAGGCATTTTGTGTTAGTTAGTCCTTTTAGGACTATCCTCTGAACTCTGAGAACATGTTTGGGTGGTGGTTTGTTTTGATCTGAGTGTGCATGTATTTTAATAGACACAGGATCCCACTTGGTTGTCAGGGCTGGCCTTCAACTCTCGGGCTCATGTGGTACTCCTGTCTCAGTCCCTGGAGAAGCCAGGACAACAGCTGAGGTCATGTTTTATGCATTCTTCCTGCTTCTGTTACTACTGGAATGACTGTGTAAGTGATCATCGATTAGCAGTAAAGGACACTATCACTAACCATGCTGTGATGAGGGGCATTAACAGGTGACCTCAGGCAATCACACTTGGAGACTGCCAGGCACAGGACAAACTGAACTGCCATTCTACAAGTACCTTTGTGAAACATCCATTATCCTGCTAGCTGCTCCCACTCTAGGATCAGAGAGGGACACAGCAGACACATTCCCAGAGTAAGGAAACGTAAGACTTCACGCACCATTCAGCTCCAAGCCTGTGCTACCTCTGCCAAGCCATTAAAGATGGGGACACAGTGGCACCCCAAGCTCTTCCTGAGGGTAATCTATCCCTCCTGGGATGCCCAGGCAGGCTATCTACCCAGGCCAGCCTTAGTCATCTGCTTACATGCACCTTGTTCCCTTCCCTCCTCACAACCGTTCAAAGCTGCTCCTCACCTCTGGGATCTCCAGGGGCACCCTGCGCACCTGCATACCCTGAAGAACCACCGGCCTGGGCTGCAACAGGTTCAGGCCTCCTGTGGCTTCAGGCACATCAGCCGAGTGGAAGCTGGAGGAATGTGAGTGACGGTCCCTGTGGGTACAGCAGCAATGAGGGTGAAGGCCATGGGCAAACCCTGCAACTTGGTGAGATGGAAACCAAGGCCAGGCAAGTGGGGATGCCTGCCCCATGGCTGGGACATCCAAGGGGCAAGCACACCGGAGTCAGAAGAAGGGAGACAGCACAAGTGTCTCTCTTGTAGGCCCTGGCCGACATGTGAAAGCTGTATTTCTTCTGCCCTCCCCCCCCAGGAAGCCAGTACTATGCTTCCTAGGCTTGGAAGCCTGGCGTGACTGCATGTCCCAGCCTCCTTATCGTCTTCCCCTCCCAGGCCTGTGCTGCCCCACCATAGCAAGAACACTAGGTTCAGGTGCTCCCCAGAAACACAGCCTACCAGGCCTTCCAGCCTGGAGACTCACCAGGCTCCATTGGCTGCCTGCTCCCCTGGCTGTCCCACAGGGTTCTCGTAACCACCTCCAGCTAGGCCAAAGGTATAGGACCGCCGCACACCTGGGACAGAGGCACAACAGCACTGTCAAGGACGGATCTAACTGGGCATCAGGGCCAACGAACGAGGAGGAGTCCTGTGGTATGTCCCCTGCCGTGACAGCCCAGCCCTGGGGACCAAGTGTTAGACAGGAAGGGGCCTAAAGATCCAAAGCCTGGGCCCTGTGGTCAGCCTGCCTTGGATATGGCTCTGTTCTACCACTAGCTCAGCCTGTGGCTTCAGGTGTGCCTTGGCTTCCTCATCAGCAGAGCAGGGATGGAGACACCCACACCTCAGAGATGCTGCAAGGATGACGTCAGGCAGCCCAGGTAAAGCACTTGCCACAGAGCCAAGGGAACTCATCGACCACCAGTGCTGTGGGTGAGTGCGGAGCCAGCGATGTGGGGAAGCACAGAGGACATGCTAGGCTGGCCTGGGCAGGGCTTACCGCTCTCGTCGTAGAAATAGTGCACGGCACCCTCGGAGGTGTCATCAAAATTGCTGGCTTCATGGACGTTGGGGCCAGCTCGGGTGAGCAGCAGGGAAGAGGCGAAGTGCAGAGCCGAGGGCAGAGTCAGTGCCCGGGAGTGGGAGGCAGCCCGGCCCCGCTGCGCCTCCTGCAGGCTGCTGGACAGCAGAAGCCCTAAGTTAGCACCAGCAAGAGCCAGCTGGCCCCTCTGCCCTGCAGCGAGGGGCAGATGCTCACCTGGGTGGCGAGCCCATGACAGAGGCTGGTGGAGTAGGGTTGCTGCCTGCATTGTGTCGTCTCCGAATAGCCTGAGCCCGCCTCACGTTGCTTGTGCATTCCCGCTGACCTGTGTCCTCGGGTGCTGCCCAGAAAGAAGCCCCAAGCATAAGTGACAGGCTTGGCTGGGCTGGGATCAGGACAGGTGCTCCAGCATGGAGCTAAAGGTTAGACTTAGTACAGCAACACCTGGTCTCAGGAACCCTGCCAGGGCATCAGTAGCTGTTCATGCCTGAGCTTTCTCATCTAGAAGTAAGGATGACAATGATCTGCCCTGCCCCACTGGTGGGCAGATGGAGAAGTGTGGTAGATGATGTCCTCAGGGAACAGACGCTCAGGTGCTCACCACAGGACCTGGAGCCAGGCAGTAAGTTGGGCTCTGCTGAGCCTCCATTCTTAACCACTAAATCCACATCCATCTGCCTCCCGACATGGAGGCTAAGCTGATGCTGACTAGGTCTGCTGCAGCCTGCCCTTTACCCAAACTCAACCCTCCCAGGTCTCCTTCCTCACCCTCACCCCTGGGGCCCACACTCACCTCCCCCCACAGCACCTTCCTCCTGCAGCTCCCCCCGCCAGCCAGGCTGGTTGGCAGCAGGACCCCTCCGTGCTTCAGCAGGCAGCACAGCAGCTTCACCAGCAGCCAGCTCCACTCCAGGCTGGGCTTCCAGCTCAGCCTTGGAGCCAGCCAGGGGAGCTCTCAAGACATCACCTCCTGCCCCATCCATGCTCAGCACACGGGCATGAGTTTTGCCACTGGCAGTACTGGGAGTCCGCTGGGTCCCATATGGTCGCTTAGGGGGCACAGCAGTTCCTTCTTCAGCCCCATGAGGGGCCCGCCGCTTCCGGGGACCCCCTGCTGCACCCCGGGAGCTCTCAGGGGAGTAGCAAGAAGTAGATGAGGAGCTGTCAGTACTGTAGCGGCGCTGAGACCGGAGACTGGATGCTGGACTCAGCTCACTACCTTCACTGGTGTCTTCATCTTCAAAAAAGCCCGAACCCTCAAGCAAGGGCCGTCTCGGGGCACGGCCAGGTGGAGAGTGTCCTCTCGTTGGGGGCCGCCGTTTGTTAGGCCGAAGCAGGGCCAAGTCCTTAGGCCGCACAACCAGGACCGGCTCAGCTTGGCCCGGTGGCGTCCCTGCTCCAATGACTGTGTCAAAGGAGCGAAGCGTGTCATCGGAGGGGACCCCAGCATCTGGGGAGGCAGGCAGCTCAGCCTCCGAAGGAGGATCTGTGTCGCTGCCCTCCGGGGCATGCCCACCAGGGGGGCTGTCCAGGTGTGTAGAGTTGGTCTTCTCACTCTTGAAGCTGCTCAGGGTCTCCCTGTCAGTGCCACTGAAGCAGGAATCTGAAGAGCCAGCTTTCTGGGGGGTGGGGTCACCTGAACCCCTCCGGTCCAGGGGCTGGTAGCCTCCAGTTCCTCGACACTGTCCCCGTCGACTGCTGGTCCTCACCAGAGCCCGGTCAGGCCGGGTCAGGGTCAGGAAGCTCTTGCTTAGCTCCTGGCTGAGGCTCCCCTTCAGTAAGGGGCTCATGGGAGTGTCTGCCACACTGCTCCCACCCCAGGGAACACCATCTCCAGCCAGGGGAGAACGCTCCGAAGAGTCCGTGCTGGGGAGAGAGGGGTCTGGGACAACCCCTGGGGGTGTCTGGGGAAGGTCTCCAACTGTCAGAAGAAAGGAAGATGGGATGAGAGAAGGGTATATGGCAAAGGCAATATGGTGGTTAAGGCTTGGACCTCACAACCTCTACTTTCCCAAGGGTACGACCAGGAGGGGAACACCAGGGGGGTCCCATCCAGGAGCAACGTAGCCAAAGTTGGGATGAGACAAGCACAAGTTTGTCTCAGCACTCACTCAGTTTCTCTTGAGAGCTGAGCTTGAGCATCTCTCGATCGGCAGAGGTCACAATCACATTGTTGCTGCCCTGCTCCCGTACCAGCTCCTTGATGTCTATAACCACAGCACCAAGATTGTCACCAGGACCCTGGGGTCCTCTATGTCCTCCTGTTCCACACCACCATGAGCAGCCCAGAACAGCAGCCACCTACCTCTGAGGGGCCCAGAATCCTCCATCCGGGGCAGCAGTTCCTGATGAGACAGGAGAGAGGACACAAATAAACAAACAGAGCAAGAAGCAGGCTTGGAGTTGGCCCCGGACAGCAGCAAGACGAGTCCGAGACGGGCCGACTCACCGAAACCTGGTTGAAGCCAAACACGGAATGCTGGGAACTGCAGCGCACCGGGGGTGTGGAGCTCACTTTCCGGAACACCGTCATCTCCACACCGGGGTCCCTGCAACAGAGAGAACAGCTGAGAGTAAGCTCTCAGCTAATCTCTCTTTACTGTTTCTCAACACCCTCAACACTCCTTCCTCCTCAGGGCTCCCTTTTACAGCTCTAAGACTGCCTGTAGTCAGGGCTTGGGACCAATATTTCCTCAGCCCTCTCGGACTTCCAAGACACAGACATGACACAGGCACAGAGAAACGACAATCACTGGGGCAGCCAATGCCCTACCCACCTGGGAAGACTGTTGTCCCCCTGGGCAGCCTCTTCTTCCTGCTCCCCCATGGTAGAGTTACGTTTCTCCACGATCTCACCCTGGTCAAACATGGCGTGCAGACGATAGTTCACAGTCTTGATGGTAGCGAAGATGACAGCTACCACCAGGCAGTACACTCCAGCCACCATCAGGCTGGGGGGCAGGACCTGGAGGTGACAGTTCGGTCAGGCCCCTTCTCACAGAAGCACGCTCCCTTGAGGGTGTACCTGCAACCACTGTCATGACTAGGATTCAGAGTTTACAAACTTCATCACCCTCATGCAACAAAGACCCCGTTAGGAGCAGTTTTCTGTTCAACCGGAGAAACAGATTCAATGAGGCACTCAAGGTAACCCTATGTAGGAAAGACTTAGTCTTCCCTCTACACACGCCCAAACTATACAGTGACTAGTCTTACTCTAACACCCCAGGGCTCAAGACATGGTGCCCATCCCTGCCAGGCTGCCCTCCCTCTCCCAGTGGTTACAGGTGGTGGCAGGCTCTCACCATGTACAGCAAGAAGGGAAAGATGAGCAAGAAGATCCAGACATAGAGATGGAAGCAGTTGGAGAAGGTGCTCTGATGCGGATCGAAGAACCAACCTCCAGTGAGCGAGGCCCACACCCCCTGGCGCAGGATCTGCAACACCTGAGACCCCATGGCCCAGCCGCTGCTGCGCACGCCCTCCTCCCGGGACCCTCATGGGGGCGGCCCCCGGCCCATGCCCCGCCTGGCGCCCGAGGGTCCCGGGATCTGATCGAGGGCTCACGCCATGGCCTCCCCCAGCGGGGGAGGGTATCGGTGGGGCGAGGGCACGGGCAGGGGGCGGGGCCGGCCCAGGCAGTCAGCCGGATCAGGCCGGGATACAGGGGTGGGACTGCATCAGAGGCGGGGCCTGGGCCCCCTCTGGAGGCCCAGAACTGTTGTGAAGGGCCGAGCTTGAAGGCAGACGCAGGGCATGGGCTGGGCACCCGTCGGCGGCATCCAGAGGTGGGCGTGGAGTGGGTGCTCTCGGAGTGCTGGTGATAGCTCTCTTGGCTCCGAACCGGGGAATGCCTTGGGACACTGAGGTCCACTTCCGGGGTCGCAGGTCACTCTCTTGGGGCTCTGCGTTCGCCCCGCTTCTACCGGTGCCGGCGCAAAGAGGAGGCCGGAAGAAGGAGCCGCGAGCTGCCAGCCTGCATTGGCGCATGCGCCCGTTAGAACCAGTAGGGACCCGGAAAAGGAAAAACCCGGCGGCAAAAGTGCGCAAGCGCAGAGAAGTAGCGAAGTGACTGGCTGCAGAGGTGTCTCAGGCGTGCACGCAGTCTAAATCTAGAGAGCCCCCAAAATGGGAAGCGACTTGGCGCATGCGCACGCCCTGGGGACTCGCCATTGGGTAACGGCCTTTGCGCTTTTCTAATGCCTTACAGGAGGCTGGGACTCCTCGCGGCTACTTCCAGTTTGCGTTACCGGGTCACGCCCCCAACTTGGGCCGCCCCTCCTAGTGCTAGACCCTAAGTCGTAGTCGTCGCTGGTCTTGAGCCCCCTCTACTTCCGGGTCAGAGCCCGGACGAAGCGGAGAGGGACTCCTCCGGAACAGGCCTGAGTAGTCGAACAGGATGGCATAGTTTTTCTTAAAGTGACAGACACAAGGCAAGTGAGTTTAACCAAGGAAGAGGTTGTTGAAGGCTCTTCTACTCTCAGCCCAATCCCGGGCAGAGTTCTGGACAACAGTTTCAGGTTTCTACCTGTTGGGGCAAGAACACGAAAAAGCGAATTGTCTCTCAGGTGAAAGGAAGAGAATTTTAAATGGTTCCAAGAGCTTGAGGTGTAGCTAGTTCTGAAGTTCCGATCTTCCCTGTCCCCACCCCCTCTAGCTCTGCAAAGCAGGGTATGTTGTTATTTCATATATGAAAAGAATGAAGCTTAAAGAGTCCTGCAACTTCATAGCCAAGACCAGACTCGGATTTGGGGGCAATCGCAAGCGCGATTTTGCTGATGAGAACTCAGACACAAGGATTGTTGCCTGTCTTTGCAGAGATCCACTGCGATCCACCCTGAGGAGCGGAGGTCATAACCTAAGGCTTTTCTTCTTAGAGTAGTGATGGTGTGTGGGTGTGTGAGGGGGGCGCCCGGGACTACCTTGGCCGCCTTCTCCTTCTCTTGGCCAATCTCCCCGGGAACTCCCGGTCCCAGCCGCCGGGAGCCTCCGGGAGGGGAGCGGTGCAACCCGCCCGCGTCATCTGATGCTGTTTCCTGCAGGAGGGAGAAGAGCGGAAAAAAGTGAAACTCCACCCTCCACCTCTGCCTCCCGCCCCCGGGGCCAAAGTACAAAGGGAGGAGGAAGAAGGGAACGGGGTCGGAGCTGTTGGGGCCAAAGGCACTAGCCCGACAAGAGGTAGCTTCGGCTCCACTGGGGACTTTTCACCTCTTGTGCCTGAAGACGCAAGCCGAGTCCGGGCGCTGACCCCGGCAGGCCCCACCTTACAGTAGGCGGGCGCTGGAGCCAGGTTCCCTGGACTACTTCGGGACTCTCTCTGTCGCTCCAATTCAGCCATGGTGAGGCGCCGGAGGCCAGGGGGCCCCACCCCTCCAGCCTGACCACACTGCCCTCGGTGCCCTCCTCCAGAAGCCCGAGATGCGGGGGGCCGGGAGGCGACACTCCTGGCTCCCCAGAGAGGCGTGGGTCTGGGGCTGAGGGCCAGGGCCCGTATGCCCAAGTTCCGGCACTAGGGCCTCAGAAGCCAGCGGGGGTGGAGACCACGGGCACCCGAAGAAAGTCCCCCATACATTCCAAAGCTGGCTCCCGGCCATGGAGCCCTTGAAGAACCTCTTCCTCAAGAGCCCGCTGGGGTCATGGAATGGCAGTGGCAGTGGGGGCGGCGGGGGTAGTGGTGGAGTCCGGCCGGAGGGGTCCCCGAAGGCAGCAGCAGCTTATGCCAACCCTGTTTGGACAGCCCTGTTCGACTATGAGCCCAATGGGCAGGACGAGCTGGCCCTGAGGAAGGGCGACCGTGTGGAGGTGCTGTCCCGGGATGCAGCCATCTCCGGAGATGAGGGCTGGTGGGCGGGCCAGGTGGGTGGCCAGGTGGGCATCTTCCCATCCAACTATGTGTCTCGGGGTGGAGGCCCACCCCCCTGTGAGGTGGCCAGCTTCCAGGAGCTGCGACTGGAGGAGGTGATCGGCATCGGTGGCTTCGGCAAGGTCTACCGTGGCAGCTGGCGGGGGGAGCTGGTGGCTGTGAAAGCAGCTCGCCAGGACCCTGATGAGGACATAAGTGTAACAGCTGAAAGTGTTCGACAGGAGGCCCGGCTTTTTGCCATGCTGGCACATCCCAACATCATCGCCCTCAAAGCTGTGTGCCTGGAGGAGCCAAACCTATGTCTAGTGATGGAGTATGCAGCTGGTGGGCCTCTCAGCCGGGCCCTGGCTGGTCGGCGTGTGCCCCCCCATGTGCTGGTCAACTGGGCTGTGCAGATCGCCCGTGGGATGCACTACCTGCACTGCGAGGCGCTGGTGCCCGTGATCCACCGAGACCTCAAGTCCAACAACAGTGAGTTTCCAGGGGCATGAAGCAGGGGCATGGGCGGCCAGGGGCATGGGCGGCCAGGGGCACTGCCCAGCCAAGGCCCAGGTGCGCACATCTCCTCCTAACTCTTAGCTAAGCCTAGTTGGGGAGGTGTTGAAGTCAAGAACTCCTATCTGAAAGGAGTATTAGATATCCAGGGATACCCATAGCCTATCAGTGACCCCAAAACAGGAACCCCAGGCACCTGGTAGATTTCTGCCTCTGTCCTAGAAGTCCGTGATCCCAACCTGCAGCTGCAGTTTGGACAAGCTAAAACAAACGAACGAACAGACAGACAGCTCTCAGGTGGGCCATCAGCATCCTGCCTAACCATGGTCACCACCTCAGGGAAGTCCCCTGGAGGCTGTTACTCCCAGCCTTCCCCTTTCCTGAAATTCATAAACATGATGTTGCTGCTCTCCCCCCTCCCTTAAATAGCTCCTTCAGGACAGAGATCTCAGAAGGGAAGACCTTCCTCCCTGCTTGGAGATCAAGGCTGCTCCATCCCACTCTTCCCTGACTACATGGTCACAAGCCGATTGCTTCAACTCAGAGCCTCAAAAAAAAGAGAGTGATGAGGAGGCCAGAGCAGCCTCAAATGGCCTTCAAAAGCCCTGACACAGGATGCCCAATGGGCAGTGGGTCCTCAGCCAGTGATGCAGATATTTTCTGGCAGGATGGCCAAGAGGGAATCAGGAAGTAGGGCTGGTAGTGCCTAGTGAAGGGAGACTCCTTGCTCACTCTCTCAGACTCCCATTCATAGGAGTTATCACAGGCCCAAGACACGTCAGTGACAGGTGCAGACGGCTTCCTGAAGTGGGCAGGTCTCAAGCCAGTCCAAAACAGGCAGCATTTAGTGAGGTGCTTGGTCCGGTGTCCGGGCAGGGCCTGACCACAGTGCAGGCTCAGAGGCAGTCCAGCAATGTGGGGACACCAGGACCTGCGTCTGCTGGAGCAGAGGGTACAGCTGGGGAAAGGCAGGGGATGCAGAGGGAACAGTGCTCAGGGGGATGGCTGGAGAGGAAAGGCGTGGCGAGCCTTGAGGGGGTCAGCGCGGGCATTTTGAGTCTCTTGGCCGTGGCTTACTTACTGTAAAGCAGGAGCTAGAGGGAAATAGCAGAACCAGTGATAGTCAAGTCCGTGCCAGAGTTGAGCACCGCCCCCCCATCATCTATAGAGCAGAGTGGACCCTAGCCACCCAGGGACCCCACTCCCTGCACTAGCCTGAGGGGGATTCCCCAAAGGCCCAGGGGGTGGGGGCTCCTGTCTTCTGTTTTTCCTCCGTTCTCTTTCCAGAAAAAAATGGAACAATAGTCCGGGCCCCTGCTCCCCACCCTCTACACCGCTTCCTGTGTTTCCTGCTGCCCCTGGGCTGGCTTCCTGCCCCAGCTCCAGCCCCTGTTCCCTCCCTAGCCCAGCTGCCTGCAGGGGAGGAAAGAGCTGGGGGTGGCAGGGTTTCAGGAGAGGAAGGAGCCAGGGATTGCGCCCCCCGCCCCCAGCCCGGGACCTAGTTCCCTGCTTCCCTCTCAGTCTGGGTGGTGGTGAAGGGCAGGCAAGGTGCCCTCAAGCCTGAGTCTGGCATCCAACTTCACAGACCCGGTCCTAGGCCTGAGTTGCTGTCTGTGGGATTGGGGTGGGGGGAGTCCCTGGGCTTGGGGGGGGGGCTCAGGCAGTAAACAATGGCATGATTTTCCTGGACAATGGGGGCCTTGTGAGAAAGCCTGGCTGGGAGAGAAGGGGGAATTCTCTAGGCCCACGAGTCACAGGACTGACCAGCCAGCCCGGCCTGGACCTGACCTCCCCCAATTCGCCCCCAAAGAACACCCCCCTAAGTTAGCCCAGGCCTCCTAGAAAGGAGAAGTAGGGACCATGAGAGGGAAGAGGAAGAGGTGTGAGCTGGCCAGGCTACTCCCTAGGCTGACAGAGGCCGGGAGGGGGTGGGGGGCAGTAAGGAGGTGACTACAGACTTGCCCCAAGGCTTGGGCTCTCTCGCCCCCCTAGGTGGCCACTGACCTCCCATGCCCAAGGTCCCAGTCAGGCATCAGAACAGTAACTTAGGTTGTGAGGAATTCAGGACCCAGGCAGGGTACAAAACAACCTGGAGGAAACACTGGGGATGCAGAAGTGAGATGCTTGGCAAATACCAGAGTGGAGAGTGGGGAGGTAGCGGAATGCCACAGATACAAAGTCCTGAGACTGCTACCTCTTTTTGAAATTCAGATTCCCCAGCCAAAAAGAGGGAGGCTGGCTCCCCCTGCTGAGAAAACGGTGCAGAAAGTACTTTGCCTGCCTGTGGGCACCCACAGGTGGCTAGAGACCAGGTTAAAGGCTGGCAGAGGTCCTCAGTGAGGGGGGGTCCTGGCTCCACAGAGCCCCAGCCTGTGGCCGTTCACAGGCCCAGCAACGGTTCCACTGCCTTCAACAGCCTGACCTGGGGCCGGAGGTTGGAGTTAGGATTGAGGGTGGAGAGGAAGGAGTGGACTCTCACAGCAGTGAGCGGAGATCGCGGAGGCAGGTGATGGGGGTAAGAACGGTCTGCCAGCTGTCGGGCTCCAGGCTTTGGAATGTCTGAACTGGTCTGAGACTCCTTGACAACCCTGTGAGATACGTTTGTTGTCATCCTATGCTTTGTCTATGCCAGACTCAGTCCCAGTCCAGAAGAGGGGCAGGTGTAGTTCAAGACCCTACTCTGAATTAGGAGAGACTGAGTCTGCCCGGCGTGGGGGCAGACAGACAAACAGCCATACTCTGTAGAGCGTGTCACTGCTGTCTCGCCTAGATGCCAAGTTTAAAAGATGCCATGCAGGAGTGGGACTGGCACTGGAAGAGACGGAGGTAGCCCAGGGGTGGTAAGGAGAGTCTGAGAATGGGAGAGGCTGCAAGGAAAGAGAGACCCCCCCAAATGGAGGGTTTGGGAAGGACTTAGGCAGCAGTACCAAATCATCCATGAAACTTCAGGGCTTGGCCAGCAGTGGAAACATGGGTCCTGGATTCAGGCTTTCAAAGATGAAAACCTGGTCTGACCCCTCTGCCGAGAAGCCCTCCCTGGCTTACCTGGCCACATAGGTGCCCTTCCCCTCTCCCTCACTCTCAGCGCCTATCATGTCCCCATTGCGGCCCTGACATCCTGTGCAGGAGAGCTGGAGGATGTGCCTGACACATGTTCAGAACAGGTGGTCCTGCTCACCAGGAATGGACCCTTGAGGATTCTGTGACTTTGTCCTCCTGTTGCTCTAAAACTTGTCACTTGAGCTGGGTTTTTTGTTATTGGTGGTGGTGGGTTTTGTTTTGTTTTGCTTTGTTTTTCATGACAGGGACAGGGTTTCTTTGTGTAGCCCTGGCTGTCCTGGAACTTGCTGTGTAGCCCAGGCTGGCCTCAAACTCAGAGATCCGCCTGCCTCTGCCTCCTGAGTGCTGGAATTAAAGATGTGTGCCACCACTGCTGCTTGAGCTGTTTTTATCCTGGCAAGAGATTTCTAAGTTGCTGCCTCTCCTCCTAGTCCTGAGAGTGGTGGCCACACTTGGATCAAAGCCCGGGGACAGCCCTGCTAAGTGTGACCAAGAGCCGTCACCCTCCCTTTCTCTTCGCACCCAGCTCCCTCTGTAGATACCTTCTGGAGTCTTCTGCTGTGAGACGCTGTGACAGTCACAGTGCTGGGGGCTCCAGCACCTGCAGGCTTTTGCTCACTGAGGGCTTCCCTCCTGTTCCCCAGCCTAGGTTCCAGTCCACACTCCTGCCTCAGCAAAGTGGCAAGACATTCAACAGGTCTCTCTCTCTCTCTCTCTCTCTCTCTCTCTCTCTCTCTCTCTCTCTCTCTCTCTCTCTCTCCGTTTTTGTTTTTTAAGACAGGGTTTCTCTGTATAACAGCCTTGGCTGTCCTGGAACTCATTCTGTAGCCCAGGCTGGCCTAGAACTCAGAGATTCACTTGCCTCTGCCTCCTGAGGCACCTTGCCTGGCTAGGTTTTTCTTGAAAGCAGAACCACCAACACTGAGAATCTACCACATTACAGTTTTTATTTCATTCACTGTCAGGAAAAAGCTAGAACATTAGCTTTGCAGCCCTAGGCTGAATGGAATCTCAACTTTATTTGCTATGACCTTGATCAAGACATTTCCCTACCTGTAAAATGGGAATAATTTGCCTGACGGTGGTGGTGCACACCTTTAATCCCAGCACTCGGGAGGCAGAGCCAGGCAGATCTCTGTGAGTTCGAGGCCAGCCTGGGCTACAGAGTGAGATCCAGGACAGGCTCCAAAGCTACACAGAGAAACCCTGTCTCCAAACCCCCCCCCCCAAAAGAAAAAAGAATTCCTACCTGCTTGTTTCATTTGGTTTAGTTTGGCTTGTTTATTTTAGTTAGAACTAAGTGTTAAAATTTAGCTCTATCATTTAGAGGAGGAGAAAAAAAAAACAACTTAGAAATCCCTTGCCACAGTTGTTATCTCTTAAGTCTCACCCCCAGCTGTGAGCTTCTGGAAGCCAGATCCTCATCAGTCACCTCTGTGTACTCAGTACCTGGCCCGGACCTCTATCAGATGTGTGTGCCACATGCTCTTCCCCTAGCTGTTAGCCCTCTTTTCCACACCCACAGTCCTGCTCCACTTTTTCCCCAGTTCTGCTGCTGCAGCCCATCGAGGGTGACGACATGGAGCAAAAGACCCTCAAAATCACCGACTTCGGCCTCGCCAGAGAGTGGCACAAGACCACCCAGATGAGTGCTGCGGGGACCTATGCGTGGATGGCTCCTGAGGTTATCAAGGCCTCCACCTTCTCAAAGGGCAGCGATGTCTGGAGGTACAGCCTGGGTTGGGACTGGACGGTCTGGGGCTGCAGCAGGTAAGAAGGGGTGCGTAAGACTAGGGGTGGCCAGACAGGCTGAAGCCGGAAGGGCCCCAAACCATTTAATTACTCCTTGCTTCGGAGTGAAGAGAACACACAAATCCCTTGTCTCCCCTACAGCTTTGGGGTGCTGCTGTGGGAACTGCTGACTGGGGAGGTGCCCTACCGTGGCATAGACTGTCTTGCAGTAGCCTATGGTGTGGCTGTTAACAAGCTAACATTGCCCATCCCGTCTACCTGTCCTGAGCCCTTCACACAACTCATGGCCGGTAAGAGGACGGGCTGGGCGGGTGAGGGGTAAACTCCCTAGCCCCAGACACATATACCCACAGACCCTCTTATCCCGCCCCATTAGACTGCTGGGCACAGGACCCCCACCGCAGGCCCGACTTCGCCTCCATCCTGCAGCAGCTGGAGGCGCTAGAGGCGCAGGTCTTACGGGAGATGCCACGGGACTCCTTCCATTCCATGCAGGAGGGCTGGAAACGCGAGATCCAAGGCCTCTTTGACGAACTGCGGGCCAAGGAAAAGGTGGGAGGACTCCAGCGATACAAGATGGGGCAGAGGACGAGGTGGGAGGTCTGGGTCAATGCTTGGCTGACCCCACCTCCTTAACTGTCCGGAGCGCAGGAACTACTGAGCCGCGAGGAGGAGCTGACGCGTGCAGCCCGCGAGCAGCGGTCCCAGGCGGAGCAGCTACGACGGCGCGAGCACCTGCTGGCCCAATGGGAGCTAGAGGTGTTTGAGCGCGAGCTGACGCTGCTGCTGCAGCAAGTGGACCGCGAGCGGCCACACGTGCGCCGCCGCCGCGGCACCTTCAAGCGGAGCAAGCTCCGGGCGCGCGACGGTGGAGAGCGCATCAGCATGCCCCTGGGTAAGGGGCGGGGCTCCGGGACGCCTATCTGCCGTTGGCTGTGGGCGTCAGGGGGTGTGGTCAAGCCTGTCCGCTGGTCGCTTCGGGATTGGTTTGGGGTATTGGTGGAAGGCTGGAATAGGGAGGGGTTTATTTTTTTTTCCTGTGGGCGGGTCCTGACGGGAATATTTGCATGTCCAGCTGCTAGTGGCTGCCAGCGGCTGCCAGCGGTGCTCCTGAAAGTTCTGAGGACTAGAGGGTGGGGCCGGCCTGCCTGCACAGTAAACTAACTTATCTACCTGGGATGGGGGTCAACCACTTGGCTCTTTATTGAAAGCCACGAGGCAGGAATGCAGTGAAGCACCCCCAAGCACACAGCCACTGTGGCCACTACCGGAGAGGCCTGGGAGCCTCCCACGGGTCCCTGAGGTTTTTGAGGGCTTCCTCTTCACAAATCTGCACCCGCCCTCTCCTTTTCCAAACCCAGATTTCAAACACCGCATCACTGTGCAGGCCTCTCCTGGCCTTGACCGGAGGAGAAACGTCTTCGAGGTTGGGGCTGGGGACTCGCCCACCTTCCCTCGGTTCCGAGCCATCCAGTGTAAGAAACTTGGTCTGCCCTGCCTTCCCCACAGCCCCTAAAACTACCCGTCAGGAGGTGGATCCGCCCCCCTCACTGTATTCTGCCCTCTGCTTCCAGACTTCCCTCCTCTTCATCTAGACTTTTACCTTAAGTTCTCTGGCCCCCCCCCAAAAAAAAAAACTTTACTTTTTCCCCCCAATGAGGTAATTATATAATATCATGATTTGGGTTTTTTTTGTTTTGTTTTTGAGACAGTCTTAACTTTGATCTACCTGAGTACCAAGATTAAAGGCCTGTGCCACCACACTTGGTTCTTCCTTTTTTTTTTTTCGAGACAGGGTTTCTTTGTATAACAGTTCTGGCTGTCCTAGAATTTCCTCTGTAGACCAGGCTGGCCTTGAACTTAACATAGATCCACTTGTCTCTGCCTCCCAAGAGCTGGGGTTAAAGACACTAAAGGCACCACCACCGCTCAGCGGGTCATACAGTCTTTATTTTCCTGAATGCTTTGCAAATATTAACTCAGTAATTCTAGTGGATTGCTAAGTGTAGATGAGAACATTGAAATGAGTAATTTGCCACATGGCCAGTAAGTGGCCGAGCAAATATTCACACTCAAGCAGTTGAAGGTGATTTGCTAACTGATGAGTAGCGAAGGTCAGCTGAGGGATTAAGTACCTGCTTCCATCTCCCTGCTGGCCCAGGCCTAGACCTACCTATCCCACCAAAGCCCGACCCAGCCCCTCCATCCTGGCTGTTATGGTGCAGAAGGACAAGGGTGGACTCAGACCCCGTGGTGTTCCCTTACAGTGGAACCTGCAGAGTCAGGCCAGACTTGGGGTCGCCAGTCCCCTAGACGTCTAGAAGATTCAAGCAATGGAGAGAGGCGTGCTTGCTGGGCCTGGGGTCCCAGTTCCCCCAAGCCTGGGGAGGCCCAGAATGGGAGGTAAGTGAGTGTCCCCATCCTGCTCTTTACTCTTCTTTAGAGGCTTAAGACTCACAGAGCATGCCTTCTCTGCCCCTCCCTGTCCAGAAGAAGGTCCCGCATGGATGAAGCCACGTGGTACCTGGATTCAGATGATTCATCCCCATTAGGATCTCCTTCTACTCCCCCAACACTCAACGGTGAGTGAGTAACTTTGTCTCCCCTATCGGATCTTGCTTAACTCTTTCTGCGGGCACTTGGGTAGACTTTGAGAAGCCAACGGGCAGAGATGGAATCCTGCCTTTAGAGCTCTCACTCAAGACTAGGAAACTGAAGCCAAAGCCGCACAGAAGCAGACCTGGAGCCCAGGTCACCAGTTCCGGCCTCCAGACTCACACAAGTAGACTTGCCTGAGGCCTCGGGCTGCTAGAGACTAGCCCTCCCGTTAAGGACTTTTGCAGCTCTGGGTAGCACTGTAACCTCAGAAGAGGTGGAGCTATACTGATGACTTCCACAGTGCTTTTCAGAGTCCCTTCTGCGGACCCATGGGTGGAGAAGAGGACAGTAAGACAAGGCTAGAAGAGATCTGGGACCCCCATCTGCATCTTGGGGAGTCAGGACTTCGGTCTCTGTGATGATAACTGCCTCCCTGTGAGGGAGACGACATGTCTAGCTCTGTGAGTGGGGAACCAGTATTCTCCCCATGTTAGATACAAGAAAACTGAGGCTCTAAGAGGGGAGTACGCTACCTCAACCCCAGCTAAGGACTCTAATCAAGAGAACCTGCGGCTTCCATATTCTCAACTGACTTCCTGGGAAGCTTTCCTTCTCTCTACAGACTACGTAGGAAGCTAAGTGGGGCTCCAACACCAGAGGGAAGAGGGCTCAGCTCAACACTGCCCAGACTCCACAGAGCCAGGAAGTTGTGGTTTGTCTGTGGGACCTTATTCCAACCTAGGAACCATTCAAAGGGATCCCAGCCCTGCCTGCTGCACACAGCAGAATGTAGACCTTAGACCCTATTTTAATAGCTCTGAGACTAGAGCCCTGCCCACTCAACTGTGCCCAATAGCTGGGCCCTTCCCATTCAGCACTCACACACATAGCCATCACCTCCTTCTACCTGTGTCTATAGTAACAACAGCTGATATTGGCTTTCTCCTATCTGCTGAGTGGATAGCATCATTGGCTCACTTTACACAGGAGGCACAGAGAAGTTAAGTGCTTTGCTGTAGGGTACTGGCAGAGCCAGGATTTGAACCCTGGCTGATCTGACTCTGGAGGCAGGCTCTTCAGCTTCCCTCTACTAAGGTTTTGTTTTCTTTTTGTGTGTGTGTGTGTGTGTGTGTTTGTGATTTTTTGAGGCAGGGTTTCTCTTTGTAATAGCCTTGGCTGTCCTGGAACTCTCTTTGTTAGACCAGGCTGGCCTCGAACTCACAGAGATTGTCTGCCTCTAACTCCTGAGTGCTGGGATTAAAGGTGTGTGCCACCACACCTGGTTTGTTTGTTTGGTTGGTTTTTGTTTTTTTTGGGGGGGGGTTGTTTTTTTTTTTTTTTTTTTTTTTTTTTTATTTTCAAGATAGGGTTTCTCTGTATATCTTTGGAGCCTGTCCTGGAACTCACTCTGTAGCCCAGGCTAGCCTCGAACTCACAGAGATCCACCTGCCTCTGCCTCCCAGTGCTGGGATCAAAGGTGTGCACCACCACCGCCCAGCCACACCTGGTTTTAATTATTATTTTATGTGTGTGGGTGTTTTGTCTGAAAGTGTGTATGTACACTGTGTGCACGCATTGCCTGTGAACACCACAAGAGGAAAGAGGGCATCAGATCCCTGAAACAGAAGTTACAGATGGCTGTGAGCCTTCATGTGGGTGCTGGGAGCTGAACCCAGGTCCTCTGGAAGAGCAGCCAGTGCTCTTAACCACTGAGCCGTCTCTCCAGCCCCCACATGTTTTGCTCCAGCAGTTGCGGCCCACAGTTGGCTGTTGTATGAGGGTTGAACTGAAAACTGGAAGACTAGGGGACTGAATTTGTTTGTTCTAGAATGTACCAGGCCAGAAGGACCAAGGGAGGATTGGAGGGCCTCTGAACCCAGGTGGTCAGATCAGTCCTGTCCACGTCCTGCCAGGCCCTCTGGCCATGGCTTCCCTGAGTTCCCAGAGGAAGGGACACAAGACTTCACTCCTACACCTCTCCCCTGGTCACTCTTTGAGGACACCACCATCCCGGCCTAACTGCTGACCAAGCCTGTGGTTCCCGGGCCTGTACTCTTGCTACCATCTGGGTCCATGAGAAGAGCAATGACCTTACCTTCCAAACACCCACAGTCAGGAAGCTGGCTGAGACCTAAGAACTGGGGTCTCTTAGAGGACCCCCACACAGAGCATCTCATGCATAGGCCACTCCCAGGGATCCCTAGACGGAGGTTCTGGCCCTTAGGAACCTGGTCACAGTGAGTTGCTCTTTGGCAGCCTGCAGTCAGCCTACATTGACAGAAAACTGCCTACAGGGTATTGCAGGAGCCACTCACCAGCCTACAGCCCCTTGGAAGCAAGTTCACCTTCGTCTCCAGGTCAAGCGTATCCTGCTGTCTTCTCCTAAATAGCAGGGTTGCTAACTCTGACATTCAGGAAGTTAGAGGCAAATTTAAATCCTAGGCGAGTTACCGTGGACAAGTCACTTAGCTCGGGGGACCTCTGTTTCTCAGAACTGACTTCAGGAACTTCCGTTCACCCCGTTGGGTTCCAGGCTCCACTCTCGCTTCCCTCTTTTCATTTTTCTCCTGCTTATTTTAATACTTGTAGATTCTTTTTTACATTTTTATTACTATTTTGTTCCTGGAGATCCATTGCCCTCTACTGGCCTCTGCAAGCACCAGGCATTCACAGTAGTAAATACTCATACAAATAAAATATTTTTTAAAAAAGAAGATTCCCTGGGCCAACAGAACTCCAAGCTAAATCCTGTTCATAGCAGAAGCTCACATTCCCCAGCCTTATATTTCTGTGTCTAGACAACCCAGATCTCCAGACTGGTCAGCTAGGTGCCTGGCACCCAGAGGGAGGACAAGGGGTTAGAGCAGGGAGGGTTTGATGATAATGCAGAGTGAAGGACTTTCAGGACAGCTGGCCAGGAGGTACAGGAGAGAATGAGTACCTGAGAAGGGCGGGTGACGGTCACGTGACCCTCCAGACCCCTCCTATGTAGGGCTTTAAACAAGCCTGACTGGAGGGGGTGCCCTATGAGAAGTTACATCTACTCCGAGGCAGTGATCTGTTCCACTTGGAGGATAGCTTCCACAACAGTTCCTTCTAGACTTTGCTCCAGGCCGTTGCCCCCGCCCTCAGCCCCCTTCCCCTTGGCCGACTGTGTGTGTGTGTGTGTGTGTGTGTGTGTGGTAGGGAGGTTCTGCAGACCCGCAAGAGCTGCTCTACGGATAGAGCCCAGGAAGATGGCAGTGGGAAGCAGAACTCGGTTCTTGTTCCAAGGTCACCGAGGGGTCCGGAAGATGCTCGCCCGGCAGGCGTACTAGCCTCCATCTAACCACCCGTGCCACTTCTGCCCACAGGTAACCCTCCACGGCCTAGCCCGGAGCCAGAGGAGCCACGGCGGTCCGGGCCCACTGAGCGGGGCAACAGCTCGGGGACTCCCAAACTGATCCAACGTGCGCTGCTTCGGGGCACGGCTCTGCTGGCTTCCCTGGGTCTTGGCCGTGACCTGCAGCCTCCTGGAGGCCTGAGCCGTGAACGCGGGGAGCCCCCACCAGCACCACCCCCTGCACAGATGCCCTCACCCTGCCCAGCCGAGATGCCCTCCACCCCGCTCATCCGCCTCTCACCCACAACACCCAATGTCCGTGGCCCACCCACTCCTGCACCCTTATTGCTGGACCTGGGTGTTCCCTCAGGCCAGCCGTCAGCCAAGAGCCCTCGGCGGGAAGAGACACGTGGTGAGTGACCCTAAGACTGAGTGTGAGATAGAGGCCCTCTGAAAAGGGAGGAGGCTAGGAACTTAGAGGATCTCAGGCAGCTGATGGGGACCCAAAACAGAGCCTTAGGCGCTGGGACCACTGGTAGAGCTCTAGGCTCAGCTGTGAAATAATAGAAACCTCCCTAATGGTGCCAGACTCATTGATTAGTTAGGCCAGGTACTGTAACCATTACAGTACTTATAATCTGTGTATCAAGCATTCTTTTTTAATTAATTTATTTTTATGAGCATTGACTTGTGTTCTGCCTGCATGTATGTCTGTGTGAGGGTGTCAGATCCCCTGGAACTGGAGTCACAGACGGTTGTGAGCCACCATGTGGGTGCTGGGAATTGAACTTGGGTCCTCTGGAAGAGCAGCCAATGTTCTTAACCCCTGAGCCATCTCTCCAGCCCCGTATCAAATATTCTTTATTGTTTTGTTTGTTTGTTTGTTTGTTTGTTTTTTCGAGACAGGGTTTCTCTGTGTAGTTTTGGTGCCTGTCCTGGATCTCGCTCTGTATCCCAGGCTGGCCTCAAACTCACAGAGATCTGCCTGGCTCTGCCTCCCGAGTGCTGGGATTAAAGGCGTGCGCCACCACCGCCTGGCCCCTCAAACATTCTTATACCCAGTTTTCAGATGAAGTACTTTTATTTGATTGTTTGAAGTGGGGTCTCCCTGTATAGCCCAGTCCTCCTGTCTCAGCATCCCAAGTTATGAGATGACAGGCATGTACCACCATGCCAGGCTAAATGAGGAAATTAATTTGTTTTGACATGTGTTTGTTCAGTGTGGGGGGCACACGCCACAGTGCAAATATGGATGACAACTTACAGGTATTCTCCTGCCACCACCTGGGTTCCAGGGTTTGAACTCAGGTCGTTAGTCTCGGCAGCAGGCACCCTTAACTGATAAGCTGTCTGCAGCGTAGATGAGGAAAAGTTAAGGAACACAGAGCATATAGATGTAAAGGCTCAGGGCTCCCACGGCCCTGAGCAGTCTAGAACAGCCTGGTTCTGCAACACTGTGTAATGGACAGACTCGTCATAGAGCATGAAGCACCTTAGAATCATAGCTTACAGTATAGCTAGAAGCTTAGATCGGAGCAGGGCAGTTCCTTCTGGGGAACTGTTAGTAGATGTTTAACCGTGTACCCCTTCAAAACTCCATAGGAAGAACTGTCTCACCCCCACCAGGAATATCACGCTCTGCTCCTGGCACCCCTGGAACCCCTCGATCACCACCCTTGGGCCTTATCAGCCGACCTCGGCCCTCACCACTCCGTAGCCGTATTGACCCGTGGAGCTTCGTGTCAGCTGGGCCACGGCCTTCACCCCTGCCCTCTCCACAGCCTGCGCCCCGACGGGCACCTTGGACCTTATTCCCAGACTCAGATCCCTTCTGGGACTCCCCACCTGCCAACCCCTTCCGGGGAGGCTCCCAGGACTGCAGGACGCAGACCAAAGATATAGGTGCTCAGGCCCCATGGGCACCAGAAGCAGGGCCTTGAGTGGGCCAGGCCACACCCCCGCGCTCCAGCTGCCTTAGAGGAGGCATAGCATACACTGGAAGAGGAGCCAGGCAGGCCTCTGTGGCTGCTTTGGTTTCCCCCAGGGACCCCGGCCCCTTGGGGGGGTCAGGAACACTACACTGCACAGAAAGCCTTCACACTGGATGGGGGGCCACACCCCACATACCTACAACCTGTAGGCCCCCTGACTTACCTGCCCCACTGGGGCCTGACACTGTACCTAGCTGGTTGGGAGGACCAGAGCCTGTCTCAGGGAATTGCCCCGGAAGTGGTGCAGGGAGGAGGGGGAGGTACAGGGGAGAGGGGCTGACCTCAGGTGTCACCAGCACTTTTGACCAAGTCCTGTTACTGTGGCCCCTGTCCCCAAGGCCTAGTTCCTGGACCCCCTTCCCTGGAGGTTATCAGAGCCGGGGCCCTCTGGGTGCCTTTCTCCTGCCCCAGCCAAGGTTGGGGCCTTGGCCTGGGGAGCCAATGAAGCCAAATAAACTCGTAAGCTGTCTCCCCAAATGCAGTCTGTCACCTTTCTTGGAGGTAACCCAGTGTCCTTGTCCTTATGCCCCTAAAACAATGAGCAGATAAACAGCCTGAGACAAATCTAGAATGCCTGCACCACACTTCTCTCCTAGGGCCCATCTCAGCCTCCCCAGCGCTACAAATACCGACGATCTCCTCCACCTTCTGACCATCGCCAGCCTTTGTCCACTCCACGTTCTCACTTGAGCCAGTTCCGCCATTCAAGTGAAGGTTCACCCTGCTGCTCCCTGCTGGGTGGTCACTGCCAGTGGGGGCCCAGCTGCAATACCATCATCTCTAGCAATCCTTCTCAAGCCATGCTGTCCCCACACTAGGTAGATCTCATGCCCATAGCCTCTGGGAAATATCTTGAGGGTTTGCCCTGGATTTGCCTATGGCCTGGATCTAGACAGAATAAGCATGCCCACCAGGTATCGCACGCCCACCAGGTATGGCAGTGACCTACCCTGGCATTCTCAACACTGCTTGGAGCTTCTGTCTCACCTACTCCCACCCACTGCCTTAGGCCAGGGTCCCTCCATGGTTTATGAGTGAACCCACGGACACATGGCAGCCATTCCTGGTCTGTGGTCCAGCCAGGCAGAGAGGCAGGAGGTCCCCAGCAAAAGCTGGGGTAGGAAGTTTGGCACCTGCCAGAGTGCTGCTACCTCATTTTCTCCACAACTACTTCCAACTAATCCCACAATTCTTTCCCACCCTCTGCCTAGACCACCACTGTTCCCCCCAGAGTGCCATAGAACCCTCTAGAGATTTCCCTGGGTCCACTGTCCCCAAAAGCCTATGTCCTCAGACCCTTCCTTATGGTTAGTCTCTTGATTACTATGACTGACTTATGAAATTTTAAATTTTTTAATTTTATTTTGAGACAGTCTTACTCTGTAGCCCTAACTGACTTGGAACTCACTATGTAGATCAGGTTGGCCTCGAACTCACAGAAATCTGCCCTTCTGCCTCCCAAGAGCAGGGATTGAAGGTGTGTGCCATCACACTCGGCCCTATATACTTTTTTAAAATACATATGGATGGTTGTTTTGCCTGCATGTATGTCTTCACCACAAGTGTGCCTAAAACTGGAGGGAGCAAGAAGAAGGGTCAGAGCTGGAACTGGAGTCACAGGCGGCTGTGAGCTGCCAGGGATCAATCCCAGGCCCTCTGGAAGAGCAGCCAGTGCTCTTTACAGCGGAACCATCTTTTCAGCGCCACAACTGGCTTTTGTTCTGTTCTATTTTTCCAGACAGGGTTTCTCTGTGTAGCTCTGGCTGTTCTGGAACTCGCTCTGTAGACCAGGCTGGGCTCAAACTCAGGCTTGCCTCTGCCTTCCGAGGGCTGTGATCAAAGGTGTGCGTTACCACAGCCCGGCTCCTAACTGGCTTCTTATTCTCTGGTTGAAATATTACTTCCTTCAAAGAGTTTTCCTGAGAAGCTTGCTCTCCCTGGTGGTTTCTCAGCAGATTTCTTGTATGAGCACCAGGAGGGGAGAAACCCGTGTCTGCCCTCTTCCCTGAATGAGTGAACTGGAGTGGATACACGGCTGAGGGACTGTGACTGTGAGCAGGTGTGAGGCTCTCTCCAGGCAGCATTTCTCACCCACTCTTCCACCACAGCGCCTCCCTCCACCTCCCCCCAGTGCCTGGCTGCCATGTCTGGCCCCAGAAACTGGGAGGCTCCATCTCACCTCCCTCCATTCACACCCCAGTCATCTCAGCCACCTACCCACGCAGCACCTCCTCCCAGCCACGCCCTTTGCCACCCCTCCCTGGGTGGCTCTGGTGACTTAGCCAGCTCCCTCGCCACCCCAGACTCAGTTCCATGCCATGGGGAGTCTGAAACCATGGGCCAGATACCTGCTCCTGGTTGTGGCCCACCTGCTGGCCCTGAGCCTTGGGGCTGTGGTGCTTCAGGCCTTGGAGGGCCCCCCAGCACTCCAGCTCCAGGCCCAGCTCCAGGCTGAGCTGTCTACCTTCCAGGCAGAGCACAGGGCCTGCTTGCCACCTGAGGCACTGGCGGAGCTGCTAGGTGCCGTCCTGAGAGCACAGGCCCACGGAGTCTCCAGCCTGGGCAACGACTCAGAGGCAAGCAACTGGGATCTGCCCTCAGCTCTGCTGTTCACTGCCAGCATCCTCACCACCACCGGTAGGCCACCACCACCAGGCAACCTAGGAGGAGGCTCTGAGGGCCCTAGAGCGCCGCCCTTCCCCCATCCCAAAGCTCCAGACAAAGCCAAGGCTCTATCAGGCCTGACATCACAACTGGGGCTCCCCTACACCACACACCCCAACTGGTGCCTCCACTTAAGCTGCCAGGAGGGGTGTGGCCTCCCCAACCCCACCCCTATGCACTCTGAATCCAGGAGAGAAGCCCAGATCACATGGGCCTGAAGCCAGGCAAAGAAGACGGCAGGGTGGGAGAGATTCTTGGATGGAGAGATGCTGTAGGAAACACAGCTTAGGCACCCTCTGAAGAGGGTGAGGGGAGGAAGTACTGATGTGCTCTGAGCCCAGGGTTGATGAAGTTCCTGGCTAGGAGAACAGCATGTGCTCAGGCACAGGGAAATAAAAGTCCTAGGGTTTGGTTTGGTTTGGTTGTCCTGCAAATAGTCTAAACACTTGTTAAAGTGAAATGTGTATTTCTAACTTCTTTTCCAACTGGCTGGAGCAGAATGGGACCTGCCTCTAGAACACATGCCCTCTGGCCCACCCAGTCCTCACTGCTCTCTTTCCTCACCTCTGATTCCTATGAGCTCTGGAGTTGACAACCTGTAAACCCCGTTGATCCTGTTCTCCCAGCGTGCCCCACTCTCCCACCTCTCCTTCACTTGCGGCTGTTCCTCTGCCTCTGACTGCGGTTTTCAGAACTTCTGAATTTCTTGCTTGCGTCCCCCACTGTAAACCAGGGTCGGGCAGGTTTAGATTCAATGTGGCACAAGATACGGCACACAGAAAGATGGCTACACATGTGGGGAGTGACATCAGACGGCACCCCACGGGGTGTAGATTTGGAAGTATTGGTTAAGAACAGAACTGATAAGCTTCAGGATGGCGGTGTCAGGCTAGGAGTACATCAGTTTAGAGCCCCTGCCTAGAATGCACGAGGCTCTCTAGGTTCCCTCTGAAGTACGGGGAGAGAGGAAGGGCCTATCAAAGAGAGAACATCAGTTCTAAGTTGTTCCAGCTGCAAAAGGCCTAGGGGAATGTCTTCAGGATTAATTTTCCAGAAAAGACAACAGGGACCTGCCCACCATCCATCCATCCAGTCAAAGAGGATCCCAGCCTGAAGCGTTCATGTCATTTGGCTACCAAAAGGCAGACTTCCGTGGGAGAAGATGGAGAAAAATGTGACCCCCACAGGCATCCCACATCGAAAGCTTGCTGCCCGCATTTGCTCTTTTGCAGGTTATGGCCACATGGCCCCACTGTCCGCGGGTGGAAAGGCCTTCTGCGTGGTCTATGCAGCCCTCGGGCTACCAGCCTCTCTAGCACTTGTGGCTGCCCTGCGCCACTGCCTGCTGCCTGTGCTCAATCGCCCGGGTGCCTGGGTAGCTGTTCGCTGGCGGTTGGCGCCAGCCCAGGCCGCCCTGCTCCAGGCAGCAGGACTGGGCCTCCTGGTGGTCTGTGTGTTTGTGCTTCTGCCAGCGCTGGTGCTGTGGGCTATCCAGGGTGACTGCGGCCTGTTGGAAGCCGTCTACTTCTGTTTCGGCTCACTCAGCACTATCGGCCTAGGGGACTTGCTGCCTGGCCGTGGACGTGGCCTGCATCCAGCCCTTTACCATCTCGGACAGTTTGCCCTTCTTGGTGAGTCCAGAAAAGAGGAGGGTAGAGGAGCCTCGACTACAACTCAGGACGAGATCCTACCCTAGGGCACAAAGTGGGTGTTGTAGTCCAAAGAATTCTGGGGGCCATGCTGGGAGTTGCAATAGTACCAGGGTGGATCATCACACTGGGAAGTGGGTGGGGAGCACTGTGAGCATCCTAAGAGCTGCCCTAACTCTTCTCCCCAGGTTATTTGCTCCTGGGGCTCCTGGCCATGCTGTTAGCGGTAGAGACCTTCTCAGAGCTGCCACAGGTCCGTGCCATGGTAACATTCTTTGGGCCCACTGGCCCTAGAACAGATGAAGACCAAGATGGCATCCTAGGCCAGGATGAGCTCGCTCTGAGCACCACGCCTCCTGACCCCCCAGCATTGGAGCAAACCATTCCAGCATCAGAACAGACCCCGGCTTGCTAACACAAATCGGGGGACAGGGCTCCAGCTCCTTACGGTGGAGGACCTTGAGCAGGAGTCCCTGAGGGGTGCTCGGGGAGCACAGCAGGAAGGGGTTGTGGGTACCAGGATGTCAGGGGATAATGTTAATTTAAATAATTAAATGGGCTGCTTAACACCCACCAGGAGGCTCTGGGCTCAATCTTCCCACACCGGAAAGGAAAAGAATTCAAATGTGGGAGTACATGTACATCAACCAAAAAAAAAAAAATCTACTGTGGGGGTAGGGATGTGGGGGGTTTGCACTCACGTGTGGAGGCATGGAGCATGTCTGGAGGTCAAAGGACAAGTTTGTGGATTTGCTTCACTCCTGTTTGCCTTTAGGTGGTTCCAGAGATTGAACTCAGATTCTCAAGCTTGCCCAACAAATGGTTTTATCCACTGGGCTATCTGAATGACCCATTTCAACTTTTTTTCTTTAGAACAATGTAAATCAGGCTGGCCTTGAATCCACAGAGATCGATCTCCCCAATGCTGGGATTAAAAATATGTGCCTCACCTTTAATCCCAGCACTCGGGAGGAAGAGGCAGGCAGATCTCTGAGTTCGAGCCCAGCCTGGTCTACAAAGCGAATTCCAGGACAGCCAGGACGGTTACAAAGAGAAACCCTCTCTCCAAAAAAAAAAAAAAAAAAAGCCACCACCAACAGTCAAAGCTGGTCTTGAACTCCTGATCTTTTTTACTACTGCCATCACCCCAAACACTGGATTTATAGGTGTATACCACCACCATGCCCGTGGTTTCAGATTTTCTTTCAAAATGAGTTTTTCCTCTGGCCCTCATCCTTGGAAGGCTGCATCTGTGAACCGCTGGCTAGAATCACAGAGACTGCATTATTAGCCTAAGTCCCACCCTCTTCCTTCTATTGAAGTCCTACTGAGAAAGGGCAGGCGCTGGTTTGTCCCAGTCCAACTTTATTGCTCCAGACACAAAAGGGAAGGAGGACGTAGGTGGCAGTCTCCGCGCCATCGCTTTGTAGACACAGGGGAAGAGTTCTGTGCAGCGCCCCTGGAATCCTGGCCACCGCCAAAACATTCACACACACTCGGATAAATAAATACTGCCTGGCGGGCTCAACTGCTCCAGTCCTAGGATCTGGTCTGCCCTGTTTCTGCCCGCTGAAGGAGCATGGGGCGGGGGGCCTGTCCTCCGCTGTGCAGGCTTGGGGACTGGCGAGGACGGGTCCATGACCAGAGAAAAGAAGGGCGAGAACCAGGCAGGAGGCTCAGCTCAACAAGCAGCGTTCCCGTCTGCTCAGCTGTCGGCTCACCTTGCGACGTCTCTGCTCTAGGCCGCGTTCCAGGCGCTCATCTTCCTCTAGAGCGCTGGGGACAAGGGGTTCAAGTCAGTCTCAAAGTTGGCCCTACTTGCAAGCCCTGAGATTCCAGACATGGCATCCCAGGAGTGCGCCCCGAGGCCTCTCCAATTCCCGGAACCGACTCCAGGTCCCCGACTCACATTCGCTCCTTCTGATCCAGGTCCCGGACCAGCTCATCCCTCTGATTCACTAGTGACACCAGCTCCTCCAACAGGAGTTGTTCCCGGTGCTGCTGTGCGACAGTTTTCTGCCAGTCTAAGAGACCAGGAGCCCGAGTCAGGAGGGTGCCCACCCTAGCCCTGTTCTACCTCCAGCCTCTGCCGTCCCATGTCCCACCTTCAATGGCCAGCATGGCCCGCAGCTCTCGGCTCAGCAGTTCAAACCTCCGCTCCAAGTCCTGCTCCTCGATGCTGACGGGGAGGGGGCCAAGTCAGGCAGAGTGGGATGGGAACGCCCAAGGCTGTGACCACTTCATCTCTATCAGTTTCCACGGCGGGCTGGGAGAACCCCAGGGCTCTGTCCCAGTGCCCACTCAGAGCTACCAGTTGTTCAAGCTGCCCTCGGTTACACTCTAGATGTTTGTCGCTCCTTCCCCACATCCCTTTTATACAAAAGATACCCCAAAAGGATATTTGGATGAAAAAGTAAGCTAACATTGTTCTGGGGAACGAGAGCTGCCTCTGGCATGCAGGATGGTAAAGGCAACGTGGGGAAAGCGGCTTGCTGCCCCACTTCAGAACCTGTTTTTCTTACTGTAAAGCTAGGGTCGAATTGGAGGGCCTGTTTTCTCACTAAAGAGTAAAGGGGTGTTATGCTTTTATACAGTAAGTTAGATAAGACAAAATATTAGTAAGATTGCTGAGCAAAATCTTTCCCAAAAGATCTTTGCAGAGAGAAGAAAGACGTGACTAACCCTAAGCAGAGCTAAGATTCATTCTGTCTATGAGGCAGTCCTGAGCCAGCTGGGGGGGGCCAGCAGAGGCTCGGGGGGCCTAAGGAGGCGGGACTCACAGCAGCTGCAGCTGGTCCTGCCTCCGGATGAGTGCATTCTTCTTGTTGACCAGGGTGAACCACTCCTCAATCAGCACCTCCTCCTGCAGCCTGTTGGCACCTGAATGAGGCCAGGACAGTCACCAGAGCTGCCTCCTGTCGAGGCAGAGTGGCTGAGGATCGGGGAGGGGGCTTCTTGTTTCCCAGTGGCCTCAGAAACCTGAGTTACAATGCCTCCAAAAGGCTTCCTCCAGCCACCAGAGAGACTAGCTGTGTCTCCTCCCAAGGTCAGAAGTGCTGCAGGGCTGGGCAGACCTAGGGAGACTGTTGAGGAGTGGACCCCAAAATGCCTGTCCCACCTGATTCCATGAGGCTCCTCAGCTGCTTCTCCACCTCAGCAGCCCGCCCATCTATCTGCCTCTGCTCCTGTTCCAGGGCCTGGAGCTCTGCACACACATACTGACTCGTGTCCTGGAACCGTTGCTGGGAGTGAAGGGGGGAAGACAGGACAGTGAGCTCATCACAGGCCCTGCTCAGAAAATACCGCAGCAGTACCACCCACGCAGCCCTCCTTACCAGGCCAGCCTCTTCCCCTGGACTGGGGGGTGGCTCCTCTGAAGCCTCCTTCCCACCTGCAGATAGAAACCAGGCTAGGTTCTTCCAGCTAGCAGAAGACCCCAGGAATCCCCAGAAGGATTTGTGATTACCCAGAGCTAAGCTGGGTCACCACCCCCATCTCCCAAACCACTCACCGGAAGGCTGCTGCGGGGCTGTGGCTGTGCGTGGGCCTGAGTCAAGGCTGGAGTCAGGGTTCGGGTCTTCCTGTGGAAAAAGTCTGCTGAGAGCTGGGATGGGTTTCCAACAGTCCCAATCAGTGCAGATAACCACAGCCTCTCACACACAGGGGAGGGAGGATCCTTAGTCTCAGACACAGCTGCTCCAGCTACTTCTCCAGTCCCACGAGCACCTCCTCAGGGGAAAGGCTTCCTCAAGGAAAAGCCACGCCTTCACTCCCATCTGTGGGCCTGGGCCCACCCACCAAACGCTCCTTCAGAGGCGTTGAGTTGCTAACTATTTTAGGGTAAGTCAGTGGTAAGAGGTTGGGTAAGACGCAGCAGAGGCCTGTCTTCTCCCTCTTTCCCATTCCTTCAGAGAGTCCTCTCGGGTCATTTAGCTCTTGTCACTTAGCCAGTGCCCCTGAAGTGACAGAGAACTGCCTTGCTATCCTGAGTCAGGAGCTATCTTCCGGCCAGAAGGGGGCACCCTCCTACCTGATAGGATCCCATACCTAGAGGTAACAACGCTCTTGACAGAAGACTTTCATCCTGCAAGGGCCAAGTCGGGCCCCACTGTGCCCCATTCCCTGTTACTAGGGCCCAATTATTTTTACAAATATTTTAGATTTGTTTATTTTATGTGTTTGAGTGTTTTTCCTGCATGTATGTATGGGCAGCATATGGGTGCCCAGTATTTGCAGAGGTCAGAAGAGGGTGTCAGATGGCCTGAAGATCCCTTGGAACTGGAGTTATGAACCATTGTGTGGTGCTTAGAACCAAACCCAAGTCCTCTGCAAGAGCGTGCTCTTAACCCCTAAGCCTACTGCCCAGCCCCGGGGCCTAACTTTGAACTCATTAGGCAGCCTGGCTCCTTTCTCGATACTGCTAGCCCCTCTTCTGGGTCAGAGGTGTGGAATCTATAAGATTCGCTCACTGCTCACTCCAGTGTGTACCTCTCAGACAAGCCTTCCTGGCTCAGGTGCTATCTATCCTGTCTGGATTGGATTAGTTGTGGTGAGACCAGCCACCACCATGCCCTGCCATTCACCTCGCCCTTGAGCAGAGAGGTCTTCCCCAAACAGATATCAGAACAGTCACTCACGGTGAAGCTTTCTCCACACCCCATCTCAGCCCCATTTTGACACCATACAGTGGTGGCTTCACGTCGCTTTGCAAAGGGTGTCCACACTTTTGATACTTATCCTCAGGGTCAAAGCACAGAAAGGTTTAAGTGGCTTGCTGAGGATGGGGGGATGTTAGCTGTGTGGAGCCCAGCAGAGGGCGCCAATTAGTAATGCAAGCTCAGAACCCACGTTCACAGCCAACAGCACCCCCTTTGCCTCTTCATCTCCCTCAACTTCACTATTCCCACCCTTAAAAGGCAGGAATCATGGCTTCCTGTGAGGGGCGCCGTGGGAAGCTGAGGAATCGTGGGGATGGCCCACCTGACGGAGTAGGCAGAATCGGGGATGGAGAACACCAAATGTCAGCGGCATTTGTGCTTACTCACACCAGCCCTGGTGGGAATTCCAAAGCTGCTTCCTCATGTCTGACCTAAATTCCTCTTTTTATACTTTCTTTGATGGGCTGCCCTAGAAGCACCCATGTTTCTCACGCCGCTGCCTCTACCCCACCTCAGCCTCGAGGTGCCTGACCTCAGCCTACTCCAGGCCTTGGGGAGCTTCCAAGGGTGGGGTGAGGCTGAACACCCTCCCAAAGCAGTAGGTGCAAAAGTCAGCCAATGAGAGAGCCTCCTCGCGTCTCATGGGTCAAATACCTCTTGTGCAGCAAGGGCAGGGGGAGGGCCTGTTTTGGAAAGACCAGATGCTGGGACTCGGCCTGACTCCTGAGCCCTCCCCTCTGTGACTTAAAGAGCCACTGACCTACAAGCCAGCTGGGCTACAAGTCCTAGCGCTACCTCCTCCTGCAGGAAATGCCTCTCTGCCTCTCATTCCCAGCTTCACATGTCTCTGGACCGCCCCTCAGGGCTCCGATTCTCAGGCTGGCCTCACTGGCATCTGAGGTGTGAATGTCCTGATGCCCCTTTTGCTGGTGTGGGTCTCCTCGCATGAGAACCATACCTTCCCATTTTCTTTTTCTTTTTTCTCCCATGTTATGTTTTTGTTTGTTATGGATATGTGTGTGTTGCATGCTTGTGTGTGCATGTGTGTGAGGGTGTGACTGCCTGTGTGTGTGTGTGTGTGTGTGGAGGCCGGATAACTGCTGTCTTCCGCTATCACACGCCACCTTGTTTTCTTTCCTATTTTTTTTTAGCTTTATTTACGTATTGAGGGAGGAGGTTGTGTGCCACAGCCCAGGTGTGGAAGTCAGAGGACAGCTGGTATGAACGGCTTCTCTCCTTCCATCATGTGGGTCCCAGGCATAGATCTCAGGTGACAAGGACTTTTACCTGAGAAGTCATCGGTCCTCCACCTTGTTTTCTGAGACATCGTCTCTCACTGAACCTCGAGCTCACTAATGAAGTTACACTGGGTGGCCAGCAAGCCTCCTGTCCCCACCTCTCAGTACTGAGATCACAGGCACATGCCATCACACCCAGATTTCTACAGGCCTTTTACATGGTGCTGGGGATCCAAACTGAGGTCCTCATGTGTTCGGTAAGCTCTTCACCTACTAAGCCGCACACCCCCAGCCCTGTCATGCTTTGCTTGGTTTTGAAATGGCTTGAACTCATGATTTTTCTGCTTCTACCTCCCAAGTGCTAGGATTACAGGCATCTGCCACCCGCTCAGCATTTTGCTGTGATGTAGGGACACTGGGGTTTGAACCCAGGACCTCTTAGGCAAATGTTCTATCACTGAGTTATTTCCTTAGTCCTCTGTTTTTCACCAGGGAACTGTCCATCGGACCATCACTGGGGGCAGGTGTTCAGTGGCTTCTGCTGTCGCTCTCAGTTGAAAGCCTGTGGCCAGAGTTCACCTCAGGTCCCTAAGCTTCCTGTATCGCCATCTCTCCTCTAGTACAAGGAGGAGTGTGTGTGTGTGTGTGTGTGTGTGTGTGTGTGTGTGTGTGTGTGTGATAGGACCTGAGACAAAGGGGTGGAGACACTCTCCCAGGCAAGAAGTCCCACCTCCTAACTCCCATTAAGCCTCAGGGGTTAAAAATTCAAGCCAGAGATCTGGAGTCTGGGAGGAGCCATAGGGGCCACTAGAGAACAGTATCCCTTCCTCTTGCTATGGGTCAGGTGGTTGCTAAGTGACACCCAAGGCCACCCACAGAGAAAGAAAAGGCCCAAAGAGCAGGGGCTGAACTTGGAGCCTTCTGGGAACTTCCTGCTACAGCCCATGTTTCTACAAACTGGGTACCAAATGTTAGAAACCACTCACATATACAAAACTGGCGGTCTAGGTGTTCTGTGGGCTTTGTCCCCCGACAGGGTGCTCAGTACCATATACCAGGGGACCTTCCACAGCACCAGGGTCCATCTGATCTAAGTGCATCCCAGCATCCAGCGCGAAGTGACCTCTCTGAAGTTGCCACTCCTGCACCAGCCCTGACATTGGGACCATTCAGGGCTCTTCTCTGAAAGCCCCCTACTATCCTAAGCTGCAGAGTTGGGGTACTCACCACAGCCCCAGCTCCTGCAGGTCCTGCACCGACTGCAGCTCCAGAGTCCGGGTCGTCCACGGAGAAGGAATTGCTATTCCGTAGCCTGGATCTTCTCTTCTTTAGCAAATCAGCGTCACGCACGTGGGAGAAAGAGCCATGTGCTCGGGGTGGGGGTACCGGCCCGGCCTCCCCATTGACCGAGGACCGTCTCAGTCTCACACCACTCATACCACTTGGTGCCCCCACTCCATTTACCAGCCCCTCTGTGGGGGCCACCGGGGACGTGGATGACCGGGCTCTGGGGCCGTCGGAGGGCGCCTCTGGGGGGACTGCTTCCTGGGTAGCCTCGGCCTCTCCATCCTTGGAGGCGCAGGCCAGGTCCATGTCCCTAGAGGTCACCTTTGGTGCCGCCCCAGCCCCGCGGTTCACAGCCTCCTTGGGCTCTGTGGGCGCTTCAGCCCCATGCTCCCGTAGCCGCTGCGCCAGGTTGCCTGCATCCAGACCGTCGGGCAGGCTCGGCTGGGCGTTGCCCACACGGTAAGTGCCAGAGCCACCACCGCCTTCCAGCTGTACCAGCTGCAGCTCCTGCCCAGTGCAGAAGGCTCGGATCTGGCACAGGTACGTCATGACGATGAGCTTGTCAGGTACAGACAGAAGAACCATGTCAGCTGGCTCCAACAAGCGAGACACACCCAGGGCAGCGAAGCCATCAAAAGCCTAGAAAGGGTGCACTCTGGTCAGAAGCAGCGGCGATCCAGCAACACTACAGATCCAAGGCAGCCTAGGGGGTCCCTGAGACTCCGGAGCCAAGATTTGCTTAGCAACGCCTTCACCCTCCTGCAGAGGGTAATCTGGCAACAAGGCCCGCCTTCACTGTTACCTAGCAACTGCACATCGCCCACCCAGTTCTCAAAGGATGATTTTTGGCAAGAAACTCTCTAGGGAAAATATGCTTTTAAAATTAAAAACACCAAAACAAATCTAGGGCAAACAAACAATTTGGTAACCAAAAAGATTTTAAAGTTTCCAAAAAGCCAGTCCAGGGTCCTGCACCTCGGGCTCTCCAATTCTCAGCAGCGGCCTGATCTCTAGCTAGACCCTTTCCTGAGCCGTGGCTCCCCCGCATCTCACCTGCTTGTTGTTCTGTTTGATGTCGAGTGGGTCAAGGGAGAGATAGTCACTGCAGAGAGAGAGAGAGCGAGCTGGTCAGAATGGCGTCCCCGCAGGCTTGCTCCCCCCATCCCCGTGTCCCTGGCCGCTCACATCTTGTCTGGGTAGAATCGATGTAAAATAGCACAGAAGGCCAGGCCGTTGCGCCAGGATGTGGTGAAATTGGTGATGCAGACACCACGGTAGCCCTTGGTGACCTCTTGGCACCACTCCAGCAGGGACTGGCTGGAGCTGACCGGGGTAGGTGGTGCCTGGGAACACAAGGGTAGATTCAGAGTTTGCATTCTGATGACTTACATCCTCTGCCCTTTGGGGAAGTTCAGGCCTGGCATAAAACCACCCCAGCTCTGAGTCTGCAAGGATCACCAGAGACCACTGGCCAAGAGCATTAGGTTTCCAGCTTGGGGTAAGGACGTTATCTGCCAAGGTCACCTAAAAGGTCAGTGGTGCCCAGGCAAGGTCAGAGGTCACCAGTAGCCACATCTCAAAGTCAGCCCAGAAAATCAGCTTAAGGAGATCCAGCTCCATGCAGCCTAGCAGGGTGAAAGGGCCAGGGCATCCTGAGGGAGGAGGGAGGAGGGAGGAGGGAGGAGGGAGGAGGGAGGAGGGAGCTTCTTGAAGCTGAATCCCCTCCCCTCCCAAAACCACATCTCGGTCCAACAGGTGGGTCCATGCAGAGTCACTGTTCACTCAGCCCCAGGTTAGTGGAAGCAGCAGACTGGCCATCAGTGGCCCCCATCCCTACCTGGCTGCCCGGCAGCCTCCTGTCCTCTTCAGGCTCCTCTGGGGAAGAGGCCCCCGAGGGCCTGGGTACCCCAGCCCCTGCCCCACTGGCCACCTGTGCCTTAGTCAGGCTGGCCCCTCCGAGGCTTTCATCAGCTTCTTTTCCCTTCACGGTTCCCAAGAGCCCAGATTCTGCTTCCTGGGCCTCAAAAATATCAGATTTATTCTCTGAAGACTCAGACCCCTCCCTCTCTGCTTCCTGGGGCCCCAAGGTCCAAGACTTGGCCTCTACTATCCCTAAAACTTTCGTTTCTGTCTCTCGTACCCTGGACACCTCAGGTGCTACTCCCTCGGCCCCAGAAACTCTTTGCTTACTCACTGCGATTCTTAAGGACTCACACTTGAGAGCCCCCCAAGCTCCAGGCTCCTGGACCTCCAAAGTGTCAGCCTTTGCCTCCTCAGACTCCAAAACTGTACTTTCTGCCCACTGGGCCCTCAGTCCCTCAGCCTCTGCTGTTCCAGCCTCTGGTCTGGAGACCCCAGAATCCCTTGCTTCTATTTCTTGGGCCCTGTCTATCTCAGCCTCTATTTCGCGGGTTTCCAGCATCTCAGCTTCTGCTATCTTACCCTCTATCCCCAGAGGCCCCGACTCCCTTACTTCCATCTCTTGGGCCTCCAGAATCTCAGACTTCACTGTCTCAACTTCTAATTCTGAGGTCTCCAAACCTCCTATTTCTGCCTTCTGGGTCCCAAACAACTCAGCATCCACTGTTTCTGTCTCTACCTCTGGGATCTCCCAAATCTCCACTTCTGTCTCCTGGGCCACCAAGATCTCAGACTCTTCCATCTTAGCTTCCCTCCCTGGATCTCCTGAACCCTCGGATGCTATTTTCTGGGTCCCCAGTATTTCAGCCTCTGCCCCTCCAACTTCTGTCTGTGATATCCCAGGGCCTCCCACCTCGGTCTTCTGGGCCCCTAAGATCCTAGATTCTGTTATCTCAGCCACTATTCTCAGTGCCACAGAACCCCCAGGTAGCTCCTTGGTCTCCAGTATCTCAGCCTCTTCGGCTTCTTTCTCTGGGACATCTGAAGAGCCAGTCCCTGTATCCAAGACCCTGGCTCCCTCGGTTCCTATTTCGAGCACCTCAAAAGCCCCAGCTACTGTCTCTGGAGTCTCTAAGATCTTGGCTTCCGCTGGCCCAGTGTCTACCTCCAGAATCCCCAAGTCTCCTTCATCTGTCTCCAGGGACCCTTCAATCTCAGATTCTGGTTTCTCAGCTTCTACCCAAAGTACTCCATGACCTGCTGATACCTCCGGGGTCCCCAGTATACCGTCTTCTGCTGTCTGCATCACTGAAACACCTGAACCCCCCACCTCTGTCGCCTGGGTCCCTACTACGCTAGATTGTATCTGTGGGTGCCCTGGACCCTCAAATGCTATTTTGTGGATCCCCAATATCTCAGTTACTGCTGTTTCAGTCTCTATCCTTGGAATACTCCAAGCCTCCTCCACCTCTGTCTCCTGCATTCCCAATATATCAGACTTTGCCATCTGGGCCTCCACCTTTGGAACCTCTGAACCCTTGGCCACTACCTTCTGGGCCTCCAGTATTCCAGCTCCTGCCTCCCCAGCCTCTGTCTTTGGGGCTCCCAGGATCTCAGCCTCTATCTTCAGTACACCAGCCCCCCCATCTGCTATCTCCTGGGCTTCCAATATCTTAGTTTCTGCTGTCACTGTCTTGGTACCTAGAACTGTAGAACCCCCAGCTGTTTTCTGGACCCCAAATTCCTTAGACTCCCTTATCTCAGTCCCCGTCCTCAGCATCCCCAGAACCCCAATCTCTTCATCCTGGGTCCTCAATACCTCAGACTGTGCCGTTCCAGTAGCCTCTGACTCCAGGGCCTCTGATCTTGCTGCCTCTGACTCTTGGGCCTCCAATATTTCAGATTCTGATGTGCCAGTCTCTATTTCTTGAAATTCAGGTCTCCCAACATCTGTATTTGGTGTCCCTATCACCTTCCAAGGTACCCACTTAGCCTCTGTTTCCAGAACCCTTGGCTCCCTTACTTCTGCCTCCTGGGCCCTCAGATCTCCAGATACTACCCCCTGGCCAACGCAGGGGACTTCCTGAAAGCTGCTCACCTGGGTCCCAGTGCTTGCTGCTCCAGCAAAGGAGCCCTGCTCCAGGCCTGTCCTCCCAATAACAGGGGGTCTGCCCCTGACCTCTGTGCTTTCTCTCTCCTGGTCTGCAGGCCCGGTACCCCTAAGGGGCCCGAGATGCCCTTCAGGCTCAGCTGGAGGTTGGTTCGGGTCCCTGGGAGCCTCTTCCTGGGTCCTTACCCCCATACTCCTCTGAGCACTCCTGGGAGGAGCCTCAGGAGTTTCCCCAAGTCTTGCCTTAGGCACCAGCCCTGCAGCCTCTGGTCCCTCCATGGCTATATGTTGTACCTTTGACTTCTGCTCAGCAGCTACGTGATGAAGTTTTGAGCTCTCTTCAGCCTCTCCAGCTGTGATGCATGGCTCCTTAGTGTTCTTCTCTCTGTTTCCTGCCCCGCTAGCCTCTGGCCTGTCCCCAGTGTCGCCCTCTTCAACTTCGGATCTTTCTCCTCCTAAAACCTCCCTGGAGCCTCTGCCCTCAATGTCTGGTTCTGGCTTGGCTCCATGGGCCTCTGTCCCTTCCTGAGAGCTTATCTGGACCTGGGTCTCCCCAGAAGAACCCATTCCTGTTAGAGGATCCTCTGAGTTATTGGGATCCTCATCCCCACTGTAGGGGACTGGGGACCGAGATACATCAGAGCCTTTCCGGAGACGAGGGGCTGGGGTGGGGACCATGTCCTGGCCTGGTTGCCTGGTGGACCTGAGGGAAAAAGCAGGAACAAGTGTTGTGGCGGTCTCCTGTTGAGACGCAGACATAGCTCTCCACCACCCTTGAGAATGCGAGAGCATTAGAGAGGAGGGTGGAGACCGGGAGGTGTGCATCTGCTTCTGGCAGCAACAGAGCTGGTTCCTTACCTTGCCTCTGGTGGGGACCGTGGGGGCCTTGGGTTTCAGGCCCCACCTGGCCCCCGGCTATGGCAGCGGGTTCTGACCCCTGGCCCCGGGAGGCCCTGGCCGGGGGCGCAGGGGCACTCACAGGGGCAGGGCTGGTATCTTCAGCACTAAAGGGTCTGGCAGCTAGGGGGAAAGGGAGAGGATGCTGAGGGCTGCATTGTGACATAGGTCCAGTCCCCAACTCTAGTCTCAGGCCAAGTCTCACCTGCCTGCTGGGGCCGTGTGTGGCATTCATCATCTTCCTCACAGAGTGTCTTCAGCTCTCGAGAAGGATCTGAAGGGGGATTCATTGGAGGGGCATAGTCAGGCCAAGGCAGGACTCTACAGTTTGAACCCCACTATGACCCCCAACTAGAGTTCAGGGCCTACCTGGGAAACGCCCCAGTCTCAGGGCACAGCCCCGGCCTTGGAGAAGAGGGAGGCCCGCAGATGCAGAAAGAGAAAGAGTGAGAAAGAACCACAAAAAATGAAGGCTAAAAGGCTTTAAGGAGGAGAAGGGAGGGAGAGCAGAAGGGAGGAAGGCAGACTGGATGGGAGGAAGAGACTGGACAGAGCCCACACTTCATATGACCCAGCTTCTCAGGCCTGGCAGGGACCAAATGGGCATCCACACCGGGATGAGATGGCCCGGAACAGGAGGAAATACTGGGGACCCATTCTATAGGACTCTGCTCAAGACTGACGCACCCACACGACCAAGATCAAGCTTGGACAATCAGAGCAGCTGGACAGGTTGGAGCTGCTGTAATGAGGACCTCTCTGGGTGAGCACAAGCCGGCCCTACCCCAGAACACCCAACACGTGATCCATCTTAGGTCTTAGCAGTCTCCACCCATAGATAACTGTGAGCCCACCTGACTGGGGGCCTCGTGCCCGGACCTCAGGAGCCCCAGGGCCATTGGCTTCATCCTCATCACTCTCAGCAAAGTCATCCAAGTTGCCCACATCACTAGGCTTCACACTCATGAGGCTGGCCAGACTCTGCATGTCATCATCCCTGCGGGTTTGAAGTCAGGGGTAAGGGCTGGAGTCAGAGAACACAGGTCGGGGCCTGGGAGGACAGGTGAAGACTTACGTGGCACGGCCCTCACGCAGCAGCACCCCAGAAAGGGTGAGGCTCAGCTCAGCGTGCACTACCTTCACAGACTTGGGCTTCAGTCGTAGACGAAGCGGAACCTGAGCAGGCACAGGCCCTGCGTGACGAGCCAAGTCTACATCAACTGTGGCCAGTACCTTCCGCTGTCCCTTGGACTCCTGTGGGTGGGGGGTAGGGTAACAGCAGAAGAAGTATCAGTGCTGTCCTGAGGTCCCTGAAATTGGAAGTCCAACCTACCCAGACACTCACGTTTTCAATGATAAAAGTCCATTCTTTGGCTTCATACTGGTCCACGTGAGGGTCCTGGAGAGGGGAGTGCTGGTGAGCACAGGGTTTCAAGGTGGGCAATGCCAGAAGACAATCTGCACTGGTTGGGGGTGGGGCGGGGCCATCATACCTGCTGTTCCCTCCTGGAATGAGCTTTGGCTTCTCTGAGCATGTATATGTGGTACTGGATTGAACCCCAAACCCCACGCATGCTCTACAACTGAGCCCCAGCTCCAGCCCGCCATGTACTCTGACTCTTTTCTTTTTCTTTATAAAATGATTATTTACTTTGATTTTGTGTGTATGGGTGTTTTGCCAGCATTTATGTCTCTGCACCATGTATGTGTGTGTGTGTGTGTGTGTGTGTGTGTGTGTGTGTGTGTGCAGTACCCCTATAGGACAGAAGAAGGCGTTGGATCCCCTGGAACTGGAGTTGTGGATGGTTGTGAGCTACCATGTGTGGGCTAGGAATGGAATCAGGTTCTTTGGAAGAACAGCCAGTGCTCTTAACTGCTGAGCCAGCTCTTCAGTCCTTGTGCCCTGGCTTCTGATCCCAGGTGACTTCCTTACTACAGGTTGGGTAAATGCTGCCCCCCCTCCCCAACAAGAAGGCCTCTCCAGCCACTTGCAACAAACCTACAAAATGTCTGGTCCCAACACTTGGTTCTTTCCTGTGGGTGAGGCGCGTACCAGTGGGGTCACAGACTCAGCATTGCTAGTCTATGCCCAAGCTCTAGAGACTCACCCTGTACAAGGTCACAGAGATGTCCACGTTCTCAGGGACCATCCACACCACAGTGCCACGGTATGGGTTCTGGATGCCGGGCTGCCAGCTGTGGGCCTGCAAGAGGCAGCAGGGGGTCCTCCCCTGAGTCTCAACTCTTCCCCATCACCATCAGGCCCTTATCTCCTTCACCCCATTTTCCTTTCTCCCTGCAGACGCCGAGATGACATGAACCTGGTTACACTCTCCCCTCAACTCCCATCTACCTCCCCCTCGGTCCCACCTCCCAACATGGAGTTCTAGTTGCCCATCTTTCTTACCTTGGAGCAGATGCGTCGGTTCCGCCGAGTCCATACCACTACCAACTTGTCTGGCTGCCTGGAAGAAAGGGAAGAGCTGCTTAACCAGGCCCGACCTAGCTTCCCCATTTTCTCTTCCTCCTTTCCTAACTCCCTGGGGGGTCTCCCCTGGTCCCCTTCCCAAGGAGAGGGCATGGGCAGCTTCTTATCTAGGGTCACAGGTTGTAGGGTGGGGCTGTTCAGGCAGGGTGGGGCAGGGAGCGAAGGGCAAAGGCCTGGACAGTGGAGATTGGGACACCATGGCCCAGCAGGGCCTTTGAAAACGAGTGACAGACAGGAACAGCCACATGCACACACGTGTGTGCTCACACAGGAACATGGGAAGATGAAGACTTGGTGGTAAAGAAGTCCATTTATTCACAAATATTTGTGGAGTACCTCTGGGGCTCAGTTTGTTCTGAGGGCAAAGTAAAGGAGGGAGAAGACAGACTCAGTGGCCGAGGCAAGACCCCCTGGGGCTGAGGCAAGACCCTTTGAGGTAGAAGGAAGATAGGAGAAAAGTAGAGACAAAAAGGTGGTACAGATGCCAGCACTTGGGAGGCAGATGGAGGCAGGTCTGAGTTCAAGGGCAGCCTGGTCTATACAGCAATCCCAAGCCAGCAAGGGCTACATGGTGAGACCCTGTCTTTTTTTTTTTTTTTTTTTTAATTTATTTATTATGTATGCAGTGTTCTGTTTGCATGTATGCCTGCAGGCCAGAAGAGGGCACCAGATCTCATTATGGATGGTTGAGAGCCACCATGTGGTTGCTGGGAATTGAACTCAGGACCTCTAGAAGAGCAGCCAGTGCCCTTAACCTCTGAGCCATCTCTCCAGCCCCCCCCCCTTTTTTTAGAGACCCTGTCTTAAAAAGAAAAGAAAAAAGTGTGTGTGTAAGAAAATAAATTAGGCCGGGCAGTGGTGGCGCACACCTTTAATCCCAGCACTCGGGAGGCAGAGCCAGGCGGATCTCTGTGAGTTCGAGGCCAGCCTGGGCTACCAAGTGAGTTCCAGGAAAAGGCGCAAAGCTACACAGAGAAACCCTGTCTGGAAAAACCAAAAAAAAAAAAAAAAAAAAAAAAAAAAAAAAAAAAAAAAAGAAAGAAAGAAAAAGAAAAAAGAAAGAAAATAAATTAGTAACGACCTTTAGGGGGCTGTGAAAGAGCCTGCCTGCTGTCTCTTTGAGGCTGGGTATCTGAGCAGAGGCAGGAGTAGAGGAGGTGGTTTTCATCTTCAGAGAAGGCTCCAGCTGGAGGAACCAGCCAAGTGCAAGGATCTGAGGCTAGGGGAGTGGCAGAGACAGAGTGAGGCCAAATGGGAGGGCTGAGGCCAGAGAAGCACAGGGTTAGCCAGCCACTCACGAGACAACCGCCACACACTGAGGGTCTGCTGCACTCCGGGGCATTGACTGGCCTGAGGAGGGTCAGGCAGGACTCCTACATCCTTAAATCCAGATCCACTGACCATTGCTCTGAAGGGACAATGACAGCGGGGGCCCAAGGGAAGTCTGAGGAGACTTCAGCCAAGCTGAACAGCAGCATGTGTTGCACAGACTCAGGAGAGGCAGGCACGACAGGCAAGGAGAGCTGCACAGAGCTAGTGCCTGACAAGGTGCTGATGCGTGCCTGGGCCTCGGGGACAGGGCCTCTTTGGGTTAGTGTCTAACCACTGCCCAGGAGGGTGGGCTTGGTCCAGGAAAGGGCGAGGTGAAGGCAGCCTGAGAACCTTTCCTGCTTTTTTCCAGCCCCATGCCTGCGTGCTTAGGTCTGCCCAACTCACTGCCTCTCTGGAGGCTGAGACAGGACAAGCAGCTTGCTCTTAACCCTTGAGGTTTCTGAGACACAGAAAAATGGACCAGATAAGGTCACACAGCTAAGTCTAGAGTCCTCTGACCCAGAAGTAAGCAACCATTCCCTGCCCCAAACCACAGGCAATGGCCCAGCAAGGCCTTCCCAGAAAAGGGAAACAGCAGGGGTGCCTAGGGAGGGTGTGGCCTGGTTGGGCAGCCTGACTCAGGACGGCACGCCTTCCTGGGAAGCTATGACCTAGGCAGGGGCAGCTTCCTGTCCTGGGCTCCTGGCTAAGAAATCCAGCAGGCCTTACCCATTGCTGCTTGTGACTCGGCCCACTGACACTGTCTGTACCCTCTGTCTACTCACCAGAACCATGCCCAGCGTCCCTTTGGCCTCACCCAGAATGCTGGGGCAGGAGCCAGAGGCCAGAGTTCAAGTGCCAGCTCTGCTGTGTTACCCCAGCTAGCTCCTATTCTCCCTCAGCCTTTATCGCGTAAGGGGCTTCCCAGCAGGTCCAGCGTGTTCAGGAGAGTAATGGCGGCTGCTCCAAGGACCCCAGCCTCTGCTCATCCCCCTCCCTTAAACCCCTTGGTTCCGGCCTACCCCTGCTCTTCCCCCTTGGGACTCTATATTTAGCCCCGCCTGGCCTGTGAGGCCCCCACAGCTGTGCCCTAATCCAGCCAGGGGAAGCTGACACCAGCGAGCACATATATTTAGGGTGTGACGCAGGGACCTGGGCAGCTGCCCCGTGGGGGCATGTGAGCCAGATGCCCCCAGGGCCCTTTGACAGCCCAAGACAAGGCCTGCACTCCATGCGATTGCCCCCTCAGCCTGCCACCTTTCCCTATACAGATCCTCTCCTCCCGGACCCACCAATCCCTAGGACCTCAGGCCCCTTTAAGCCTCTCCCCGCCTCCCCCTTCATCCCTCCAAGCTCAGTTTCCCCTTTTAAGGACATTGTGGAAACATCTTCAGCCTCTGGGGCCCACTCTGGCTGAAGGGGGAGGGCAGAAAAAGAGAAGGCCACATCTTCACTCTGAACTGGACTAAGATCCATGAAGTCGGTCCCCAGCCTTGGCCACCTGGAGACCTCAAAACTTGTTCCGATTTCCACTGCCACCCTGCACCGCTCTTGGCTTGAGGAATGAAGCCTCCTCCCTCAGTTCTGACCACAGCTGATTTAAATGTGAGCACAGATTCTTCTCCTGCCTCTGAGTCTTGCCTCCAACAAGGCTCTCCCCACCTCTCAACTCCTGGAGTCCCCCAAGCTGCAAGACACACCTACGACGAGAACCCCTTTAGCGGTTTGACTTGGAACGATTTTCTCAGGCTCAAACAGGTCAAGCTAAATGGAGTCCCACGTCAGTCTTGGGGGACTCCCTCAGGCCTCCCTTCTACTCACCATTTCTTGGTGCACTCCAACACCAGTTCATGGTAACAAGCCACAAACTGGAACTTGGCGGCCCGCTTGCCCACTCGCTGCAGGCGCTTCCACACCGAAGTCATGGCCCTAGCAGCTCTTGCTGCCCACTTCTCAGGCTCGGGGATCCCGCTTGCTCGCCACTGCTGGTCCTGAGGGGCTCCCCATGGTCTCTGGGCGCCCTTTCTGCTATGCCCGTCCTGTCCGCCCCGTCCGTGCAGAGGTGTGTGAAATTTGGATGTAGGCCGTGCTTGCTGGGGCGGCCGCTGGGGTCCGCCGGGTGGGCTGGCTGAGTTGCGGGGCCGTCCCGGCGCGTCGAACGCTGGTCGGAGCTCAGAGCTGCGAGCGCGCCGTTTCCTGGAGCCGCACCCCCGTCTGAAGGCGGGCGGGGCTGCAGCGCGGGGCGGGGCGACCTTGCTTCCGGGACCTAGCGTCGCGACCGGGGCATCGACACCCGGCTTGGGGGTGGAGGCAACGAGTCCCGACCGCAAAGCGGGCTTGGTGGGCGCCCGCGGGCCGGATAGGGTGGTGGTGGGGAAACGAGTGCGCTCCAAGAGTTGACAACCCTCAACTTGGTGCTGCCCTCCAAAGAGCTTGCCCAGCCGCCTCCCTTCCTGCCTGCAACCCTGCGGTAGTGCTTGGTACCCCATTTCCCAAGCTTGTAGAGCTGAGACCTAGAAAGAAAAACGGCCTTGCTCAGAGTCCGGAGTGTCTACTGGGCCAGAGCCAGCGGTGCTTAGCTCTAGGTGGGAGTCTTGTAACACTCATGTCTTCTTAACCAGAGAAGAGTTCAGAGGTGGGAGCCAGCCTTGGCGGGATGCACCTAGAGTCTCAAAACCTGACTTACCAGCTGGTAGGAGGGGAAACAGTCCTCACTCCTCACAAGCGATGAAAGTTTCGAATATTAGTTTCTAATCAAGAGTGCCATCTTGGACAAAGCACTGACACTCTGAGCCTCAGTTTTGAAGCCTGTTAAATGGGGCCAATTATAGTTCCATTTTTTTATGGTCATAGAAGGTTGAAACCTGGGAAAGCGGTTAGCATTGGGTCAAGCTGATTTTGCCATGTCTCATTAAATGCAATCCGTTATCAGGGCTAGAGGAAATGTGTATATGGGTGTTTTCCCTCCTCCCCTGGGAAGTCCCTGGGGCGTTAGCTGTTGTGTTAACGCCTAGATTACTCCTTATCGCTCACCCATCCAACTCGAATGGTAATGAGCCTCTGCAAGGTGTCTTACAGCCAGTTAGAGAAGTGTCCTAGAGCAACACATCTATGTGTTCTCTCCCTCCCCAGTGTCTGGCAAACCCTCACGTGGGAAAGGACGTCTGGTCTTCCAGGAGTGCCAGCTGGGTGCATCTCCTGCAGGCAAGTGACTGTGGTAGGGAACGGGGATGAGGTGCCCGGGTGCAACCTGGAGAATGTGCGGGCTTCCTGTGGGCTGGACACCCGGTTTTGCCTCTCCACCCCATCGGTGTGGTCCTCTGCTTCCTCGAGGAGGCCCTTTGTGTACACCGCTACAAGTCCTTAGTGCTGAGTGGCCCGAGACTGCAACCGACCCCAACTTTCTCCTCTGCGTCTCTAGAAATGGAGCTCTGAGCCCTGCTGCAGTCTCACTTCCAGGGCTTGTCTACAGACAAACTTCACTCCCTTCGGCCTCCACACCCCTCCCTCTCACGACCGCCCCCTACAGCCCACGGGGCACCCACTCCAAGAGTCTTGTAGCTTTCCCCACTCAGGCCAATGGGCCCCTGGGTCGGCCAGATCTGGCCCACCCATTTCCTGTGCCGCTGCAACCCCGCCCCTCACTGGAGGTGGAAAGTTTCTCTCCTCAAGATGGGCGGCTCCTTCCTTCCCGGAAGGCTCAAAGCAAGGGGGAAGGGGATGCTGGGACCCAAAGCTTAGAGGCCAGGGGACAAGACTTGACTGCTGTCATACGCTGCAGAGCCAAGCCCCAGCAGCCTGGAAACCTTCCAACCTTGCCCGGAGAGGGAAGTTTCACACCCTGCGCCCTCTAAACTTTTCACTAGGGGGTCTTGGGCGCCACCTGCCGGCAGCCACACTTGCCAGAAAACACTATTCCCAAACCAGTACCAATCAACCAGGCAGTCAGAATACAATGTTCAAAGTATTTATTTATTTTCTCATCCAGGAACTGACCCCTAAACTTAAGTATCCGGCATAGAGACCTTAGCCTTTCTGGCTTGTGAGTGGCTGCCGGGATAGGTCCTGGAGCCCTTGTCCCAGGCAGTGAAACCCTGGGGCCACAGGTAGGGATGCCCCTGAGCCAGCAGCTCCCAGTCCCAGAGATGCCAACGGGAGTGCAAGACGCTTTGGACCCCACGGTCAGACTAAGGGCTGGCCAAGCTAGGGTGCACACGTGTGGGACAAATGGGAAGCCCAGTGCACTGGGCATTGGCTGCAATCTTGGCCTGAAGGGTATATATATGCCTTGCCCTCCTGAAGTGAAGTGAGGTGGTATTGGTAAAAGAGCAGGCACTGTCGACTAAGGACTTGCTGAAGGGCAAGTTTGGAGCCTTTTGTATGGGTGCATTCCTATCCACACCTCAGCATTTCAGAGGCTGATTTGGAAGGCATCCTGCAACCACTGGTCACGGGCATTGTGTGTCTGGGGCACGGTGAGAGGTGGAGGGTCTGGGGGCAGGCTGGCATCAGGAGGCTCATCATCATCAGACAGGCCGGCATCAGGTGGGTAGGAGCTGTCCGAGTGGAGGGAGGATGACAGGTCCTGGCACAAGCTCAGGTCTTGGCACAGATGCTTGTAGTCCTGGATCGACTCATACAGGCCCCACAGCTGGCACAGCAGGGACATATCCAACTGCCGCAGCCCCACCTGCAGACAACTGACAGTGGGCTGGAGTTGGGGGTCCAGGCCACCCTCAGCCCCCAAACCCAAAGTCCCCACCAGGAGCCACAACCCTATCCAATTTCCTGCACCTTCTTACGTGGAAGTTCTGGGGACAACAGATGGCACTTGCCAACCGTGAAACCTTGAAGCCAATCGCTGGCATTCATTTATACAACGGTGCAACACCGTCCAGCAGGATGAAATCAGGCAAGTTTTTAAAATGCAACAATTGCTACACATTGTTACTATCACAGCTATCCTAAAGCCCTGTGACCGGATGCCTTCTGCTGGCCTGAGACCTAGGACACCCGTCCCAGACTCATCTCTGCCCTTTCCGCAGAGCACACCACCCCTGGTGGGGCGCCCACCTACTCACCATCTCCTTGCGCAGCGCGGCCAGTGCCGAGTCTAGGTTAACCGGGCGGCGTGCGCCTGCTGCAGAGCCCGAGTTGGCAACGCCCGCGGCGTGCCGGGGACCGTCCGGGGCGCGGGCGGCACGGCTCAGCTCGTCGTGGATGCGGCTCCGCTGGCTGTAGACGCGCTCCAGCTCCCTCCACGAGCCCCCACTAGCGTTAAGGAGGCCGCTGAGGCCCCGCGGTAGAGGCGGGAGCCCGGCCAGAGCGCAGCCCGAGGCGCCCGGCGCCTCAGCTGAGGGCAGACCGTTCATGGCCCGGTCGAATTGGACCGCGAGGCCACCTGGACCCCTCCACTGTTTCACTCGGGCTGCGGCCCACAGGCCCTGCTCCCCGTGGCCCAGCCTCCGGAGGGAACCCAGCCGCCGCCCGCAGGCCGCGCTTTGTTCCTTCCCAGACTCCTCGGACTCCGCCTATGCTCCACCCCCCTCCGCATGGGCGGGGCTTCCCTTAACACGGCGATGGCTGTGGGGCCGAGCAACCCACCAAAGAAAGGAGAACGGGAGGGGTGAGGCCGAAAGGGTCAGGAAAGGGTCTTGGGCTGCTCTTTGTGCTGCCTCATTTCTACACAATGTGTTCTACACAATTCCTCTCCCAAGGGAAAGATTCTAAAAGTGTGGGGATGTGGCAGCCAGAGAATGGAGTAAGACTGTGCCTGGCTCTAAAAAGTGCTTCGCTGGGCCGCCCCTCAACATGTCAACATCCCAGTGGGCAATCAAGATGCTCTGAGGGAAGGAAGCAAGCACCAAGGCAACTGAAACTTCAAACAGCACTCAGGTCCAGAAGGTGGAGGAAGGGGTACTGGATCAGACAATACCAGCGGCCCAAGCCTTTGAGGAGGCTGAGGTTACCTCCTTGGAATAAGGTGTCACTTATCCCTCTACCATTTACCCCTTGTCCTGAAGGCAAAAAACTCACCATTCAGGCAGAAAAGGCCATGAAAAGGTAAGATGCCAAAAGAAAAAGCGTGAATAGAGCTGGAGCTCGCATGCACTCCGAACCAAGAAAGCAACAAACCACACAGAGGAATCGCTGTTTTTCTAGAGGGTTTTTCTCAAGGGAACACGGGTTGGAGTAGAGGTCTCAGTGCTGCAGCTGCTTCAGGCTGCACAGGGCCTCAGCACAAGCCCGGATGAGCCCACACAGCTGGACACTAGTCTCCAAGGAGGTGCTAGAGCCCAGCTCCACTGACGCCCAGGTTAGCTTCTGCAGGAGGGCTGTCTGTGTGGAAGCCACCACGTCTGCATTTGGAGGAGCAGCAGGAAGAGGAGGCCCCTGGGCTGCTGCCTTGAGCCCTGCTGCAGCTCCCTCACAGTGCTCTGGGCGGGGTACAGGGGGCTGGGGTGTGGCCCGAGAGCCCGTGGCAGGCTCTGTAGCAGAGGCGAGCTGGTGTTCCCGAGCTTGAGAGAGGGCCGCCTGTGCATTCAGAGCTAAAGGGAGAAAACAGGTGGAACAGTGAGGAGGTCTGCTGCACCGCTGCCCTAAGCCATTTGCCCTTCATTGCCCCTCCCGCGCTTCTGGTGTTCTCCGTGTAAGGCAATCCATCTACATCGAGTTCCTCCTCTTCTTTCTTACACATGCCAGGCAAGCGATGTACCGCTGAGTTGACACCCCGAGCACCAGTTGACTGACAGCTGCCCTGACCTCATTTATGCATCAAATCTGCGCCTGAAGGCTGGGATGTGTGCTCCAGTGGTAGAGCGCTTCCCTGGCATGTGCAAAGCCCAAAGCTGCGCCTCCCCTCGGCACGTGGGGATGGCTTGAGGTAGTCTTTTCCCTCCTCTCTAGGGCTGAAACCAGAAGGCACCTTAATCCCACCGCACGCAGGGGCCTACTATTCCTGCACAACCAACCATCACGGTCCATTCCCCAAAGTGCACAATCGGCCCCTCACCCGGGTTATCTTTATCCACATCTGAGTCGAGCTCCTGACAAGCCACGCAGTAGATTTTCCGCTGTTTATCCTGGAGGAGGATCGTCTGGGGACCAGAAAGCACACGGACACAGGTGAGCCTGAGCGACAGGCTCCACAGAGGAGAGAGCTGAGGAAAGGACGTGCGGCCTAGTCCGAGGCCTCATCCTCGTCACTCGCCTCACCCCGCAGTCCGCGCACGTGTCGCCCAGCATGCGGTAACCACGGAGCAAGTAGTCGCCCATGAGACGGGAGATGCGATCCTGCCGCTCCCGTCGCGCCTGCAGCACCTTCGTCTCAGCTTCAGTGGGAGGCTCCCAGGCGAAATCGTCGACCTCTGGGGAAAAGAGGCACAAGGAGATGGAGTCAGGGCGGAGAGAACGGCCTCCCGCACCCCACGCCCGCGACCCAAGCAACCCGAGCCCTCACCAGCGCCGTTCAAGGCCATGTTGCCGTGGTCACTGTTGGGCTCGCCGGAAGTGACACAATAAGACGCGCCCCCCTCCGGTTCCGCCTCTCACACGTGGTCAATGAAAGCGGAAGTGGCGCACCGGGGCCCATGGGCGTCGCCGTACAGAGGGCGTGGCCGCTGCACATTTGACCCTGACCAGGAGGCGTGGCTCTTAGCTCGAAGTATTGAAGCGGACCGCCGTCTCCCTGGCAACAGTTCGGTACTTGGATGTGGCTTTTGATAGTCTCCTTTTCTGCCTGCCGCAGATAGAGTGGCCCTTTGGTCTGAGAAATACCCACTTCCTTCGCGGTTGTCCTTTTACAGGTGGGTCAGGAGGCAGGCTGGACAGTGGCGTCCGCACTAGAGTCGCCGCAATAAAAGGTCCTCTGCGAGTGTGCAGAACCTCTTTAGGCCTCTCGGACCAGGCTGGCTACACGGGGGACTGCCTGTTTCAACACCCCTACCCATCGGTATGTCGGGTGTCCGTTTGTCTGTCCACCTCTACCAATGCCTAGAACTGGTATAAAGACTACTGTCTTAGGATTACTGTTGCTGGAAACACCATGACAAAAACAACCTGGGGAGGGAAGGGTTTATTTCACTCAGTTCCATATAACAGTCCATCAAAAGCAGTGAGGGTGCCAGGCGGTGGTTCGAGGAGTTGGAGGCCAGCCTGGTCTACAGAGGGAGTTCCAGGACAGTCATGGCTACACAGGAAAACCCTGTCTCGAAACTAAAACCAAAAAAAAAACAAAAAACAAAACAAAACAAAAACCCAGAAAAGGTAGTAAGGGCAGGAACTGAGACCATGGAGGGGTGCTGCTTACTGTCTTGCTCAACCTGTTTTTCTTTAAGATTTTTTTTTTCAATGTATATGAATGCTCTAGCTACATGTACAACTTTATGCCAGAAGAGGGCATCAGCCAATTCTCTTAACCACTGAGCCATCTCTCCGGACCTTCAACCTGCTGTCTTAGAGAACCCAGGACCATCACCCTGGGGGGGGGGGGAGGGGGTGGTACCATCCACAATGGGCTGGGCCTTCCCCCTAATCAATCACTAATTAAGAAAATTATAGGCTGGCCCACAGCCGGATCTTACGGAGGCATTTTGTCAGTCCAGGCTTCCCCCTCTCAAATGACTATAGTTTGTGCCAAGTTGACACAAATCTAGCCAGCATACCTGCAGGAGTATTTTGTCTTAGTGAAAATTGCTGTGCCTGACGCTAGGGTTCCAATTCCAGCTTCAGCTGTGCCTGCCTGTGAGAATGGCTTATACTCATGTCTGGGTGGATTGCAGATAAATTACCATTCCTCCTCATAATTCCGGGTTCTTTGTGAGAGCAACGAGTAATTAAAAAAAAAAAAAAAGAGTCGGGCGGGGTGGTGCATGCCTTTAATCCCAGCACTCAGGAGGCAGAGGCAGGTAGATTTTTGTGAGAAGAAAGAAAAGTGTCATGGTGTAGTAGCTAAGTCATACAGTTTCCCAAATGTGAAATAGAGAATGTCAATAAAGAGAACCCTTCAAAAATGTATGGCTATAGATAATGATGTTTTAAGCTACCTAGAAACTGTGTATCACTTAAGTAGATGCCCATTCTCTGCAGAGACTGTCTTAAATGAGGCTTCTGCTTTCCGTTCACTGCTGGTTGCTCTTCTGAGATTGTCTCCATTTCTGCCTGATCTATCATTGTAGCAAACAGGGAAACATATAGACACAAAGTATACTAAGCTTATGGTGCTCAGGCTACCACTCCATGCCAGACTTGTGGCACTTTCCAGAAGATGACCTTGTGATGAGAGAACCGCAATATATATTGCATTGCCCTTGCCACTCCGGAGAGATGAATGGTTCCTTCGGCTCCCCATTGGCAGGCTATGGTGATAACTCACAGTATTGGGTTGAGTGGTTTTATTTCGGCAACAGTCTGACAACCCTAACCATACCACTGTAGTTCTTGAGATGAACCTATGTCACAGAACATGCCATTTACAGCTAACAGTGGTGGGTCTTTTATCCCAAAAGCCACTGTAATGAGTCTTTTTCTGTTCAGCCAGCTCCCAAAATACTACATGGAGACTTCTTATTAATTATAAAAGCTTGGCCTTAGCTTAGACTTGTTCCACTAGCTCTTATAACTTAAACTAACCTGCTTCTATTAATCTACATTTTACCATGTGGCTTTTTACCTTTCTTTCATTTTATATGACTGACTCCCTCTGTGTCTCGTTGGTGTCTCATTGGCATCTTACTGGCATAATTCTCTAACCTAGATTCCTCCTCTTCTTCCACTCTGTCCCCAGAAATCCCACCTATCTTCCCTGCCTAGCTATTAGCTGTTTAGGGTTTGTCTTTTTTGTTGTTGTTGTTTTGTTTTGTTTTTTGTTTTTGTTTTTGAGATAGGGTTTCTCTGTGTAGCTTTGCGTCTTTCCTGGATCTCGCTCTGTAGACCAGCCTGGCCTCGAACTCACAAAGATCCACCTGGCTCCCAAGTGCTGGAATTCAAGACGTGCGCCACCACCGCCCAGCCTTGTTTTGTTTTTCAAGACAGGGTTTCTCTGTGTAGTTTTTGGTGCCTGTCCTGGATCTCGATCTGTAGACCAGGCTGGCCTCAAACTCACAGAGATCCACCTGGCTCTGCCTCCCGATTGCTGGAACTAAAGGCATCAGCCCCTGCCACTGTCCGGCCTGGCTGTTTAGTTTTTTATTACACCAATAACAGCAATACATCATCACAGTGTACAAATATCCAACAACAAACCATTCAACCATAGCTGATAGTCTGGTGTTCAGCCTGTCATTGCTCTATGATACTGTATAGTCCGGGTGTTCAGCCTGTCATTGCTCTGTGATACTGTATAGTCTGGTGTTCAGCCTGTCATTGCTCTGTGATACTGTATAGTCCGGGTGTTCAGCCTGTCATTGCTCTGTGATACTGTATAGTCTGGTGTTCAGCCTGTCATTGCTCTGTGATACTGTATAGTCTGGTGTTCAGCCTGTCATTGCTCTGTGATACTGTATTGCTGAGTGCTGAAATGACTTCCTCAAATCAACACAGAAAGATTTCTGATTTTTCTCCTCATCCATGTACCTTAGTGAGGAAGCCTCATCACTGCATTTAGCTGTCCCAAGAAAGGGACAATCTCCTCTCAGCCACATCCTTTGTAATGATTATAAAAAGAGACATGTAGCCGGGCGGTGGTGGCGCACGCCTTTAATCCCAGCACTCGGGAGGCAGAGCCAGGTGGATCTCTGTGAGTTCGAGGCCAGCCTGGTCTACAAAGTGAGTTCCAGGAAAGGCGCAAAACTACAGAGAAACCCTGTCTCGAAAAACCAAAAAAAAAAAAAAAAAAAAAAAAAAGAGAGACATGTAGATTTATCTGGAGCAATTTAGAAAATTCCAGGCTTCGAATTTACCATTCCCATGTATGCTGCTTCTTTTGCCTCACAGTGACCCCTGGCCAGTCTGGTTGGCATCATCTCAGGTGGCAGTACGACCCAAAGAGTGCCCAGGAGATTGGAGTTTAATGATGAGCTAGGTACCAGGACTCTCTTGTTGGACCAACATGGGCTCTGGACCATGGCAATAACTGCTGTACTGAGTTTTGTTCCCTTCTGTCTTTGAGTCCCTCAATGGCGGCCCACTTGCAGAGTGGGGCATCTAATAAAAATGCCCTTATCCCTCTCCCACCTGAATCTCCCAGTTGAAATGTCTGGGTTGGGGGTGCTTGGGTCAAATGGTGACGTTCTAATAGGAATATATGAACCAGAGGAAGTTGGATGACTATGAGTTTGAAGCTAGTCTGATCCACAGTAAGTTCCAGGTTAGCCAGGGCTATATGTAGTAAGACACTGTTTCAAGGGGGCGGGGAGAAAGGAATTTGTGGATTTTGTGAGAGAGCAGGGAGAGCAATCACCTTGTTACCAAGAAAGGGATGCCTTAAGAAGATATGGCAGGAAAGACGTAAATGAGCTTTGTGTCCTTAACCCTTTTCCCCAGACCATTCCTTACCAAGGAAAGTACTTTATTCTACTGCTCCTAGAGGTATCAGAAATTCATTAGATTTAACCAGTTTCTGGGCCTGTTGTGCCTCGATAGCTAGTTGATTGGCTGCTGTTCTAAGCAACCTTCCAAGGAGGTGGGAAACAGCAGGGGTTGTCCTCGGAAGGGTCATTTCGGTCAGCTCCAAATCACTGACCAAGGCTGGTGTGGTCATAGACTCGCTAGGCCTTCTTTGTGGATCAGGACCGTCTTTGCAGTTGTCTTCATTTGACTATTTTTATTTTATGTGTATGTGTGTTTTGCATGTGTGCATGACTGTGCCCTATGTGAGTGCTTGATGCCCATGGAGGCCAGAAGAGGGCATCAGATTCCCTGGCACTGGAGTTACAGATGGTTGAGAGCCACCATGTGGGTGCTGGAAAGGAAACGAAGGTCCTTTGGCAAAGCAGCAGGTGCGTTTAACTGATGAGCCCTCTCTTTCATTTACTTTTGGTGATGGGTTCTTACTACATAATCCTGGCTGGCCTAGAACTTGCCATGGAGCCCAGGCTGTCCTCAAACTCAGATTTCCCTTGCCTCTGGAATTAAAGGTATGGGCTACCACACCTGACCCTGCTTTTTCTTGTTCCCTGCAACATGAATTCACCTGACCTTTCTGCTAAACAGGCCAGGAGTTGATGGGACTGAAATAAGGAGTTATACTCGACTTTTGGAGTATGTGAGTGGAACCCAGAACCCTGGATGTGCTAGGCAAGTACTCTACCAGTAAGCTGCATCCCAGCCACTTGATGGTGTGTCTTCTTTAGAGCAGGCATTGAGCTAAGTGCTTCTCAGGAAAGTATCTCAGTTAATTTTGTTGCCAGGGTCTGGTATTTCTCAGGATCAGCTGTAACTCATTATGGAATGGAGACTGACTTTGAACTTTGGGTCCCCCTGCCTCCACCTCTCAAGTGCGAGGATCACAGGTGTGCACCACCATGCCTTGTCTATCCTTCTTAATTCTCTGGAGGACACTGAGTTAGGTCATATCATTTCCACTTGCCGATAAGGAAACTGAGGCTTGGGGTAGATAAGCTGTTTCCATGGTCACCTGGCTGGGATGGTCCATGCCTCCATTCTGAGAACTGTGCTCCTCTAGTTCTCATCAACAGCCTTTTCCTGCATGTGAAGAGGGAGAGGAATGGTGCAGCAGAGGAGAACTGGGGTGTGGTTCAGCTTCAGTTCATCCAGTGTGAAGAGGCCTGGGGTGTGACTCAGCTTCAGTTCATCCAGTGTGAAGAGGACTGGGGTGTGACTCAGCTTCAGTTCATCCAGTGTGGAGAGGACTGGGGTGTGGTTCAGCTTCAGTTCATCCAGTGTGAAGAGGCCTGGGGTGTGGCTCAGCTTCAGTTCTTCCAGTGTGAAGAGGACTGGGAGTGTAGCTCAGCTGGGAAGAACTTGCTGAGGATGCTAAGGCTCTGAGTCCAATCCACAGTTCATTTCATTTCATCATCAAATCTTAGCAGTGTTCATTATTTTAGTAGCCACAGTAAGTGATACATCTGAGCTAGCCATGGTAGCATGCATCTGTAATCCCAGCATTCAGGAGGCTAAGGCAGGAGGATTGCTTTGAGTTCAAAGCCAATCAGATACATTATGAAACTCTAGCTCAAAATATAAAAATCTGCTGGGAATGTGGCTCAATGGTAGCTTGCTTGCCTATTATGTTCAAAGGCCTGGGTTTGACCCCTAGTACCACCAAAAAACATCACCAACAGAGAATGGCAGGCACATTTAGTGTACCATCTTTGGAGAGAGATCTTCAGGACTGAGTTGTCTCCCTGCAGGCCCCTGTAATGTCATCCTTTTTCTTTAGATTTGATGAGCAGCCAGGTGTGGTGGCACATGCCTTCAATCCCAGCACTCGGAAGTGAGAGGCAGGGGGATCTCTGTGAGTTCAAGACCAGCCTGGGGTACATAGTGAGTTTCAGGACAGCCAGGACTATGTAAAGAGACCCTGCTTCAAAAAAAAAAAATGATGTGATGAACAGTCCCCATCTCTGTCACCCCCACACCATCCCCAGAACCATGTCTTTCCTCACAGTCTAGAAGCTTCCCAGAGACAAAGCCAGGCATGTGTCAGTCCTATTGAATTGTCCAATACCACCCAGCTCATTGTAGCTCCTAGAGCCAGATAAAAATACAGAAATAACATATGCCCAGCTCTAGCTAACATGAATATTAACAGAGATATTAATTCACTGATCTCTGTTGAAAACTGAGGAAAGTGGGTGGAACTCACAAGTTTAATCCCAGCACATGAGAGGCAGAAGCATGTGGATCTCTGAGTTTGAGGCCAGCCTGGTCTACAGATTGAAACCCAGACAACCAGAGCTGCACAGAGAAACCTGTCTCAAAAAATTGAAAAAAAAAAATAAACAAAACTGAGGAAGCAGAGGCGTGGAGAACCTGAAGGATTTTTCTAATTGACACACCTGGCCCCATGCAGCCAGGATAACGAAGGCTGTAGCCTCGGTGGTTGGCTTTCTCCTTGACTCTCCTGTCTTCATCTCTCTCTAGCCAGTCCTTACAGGCATCAGGAGTCTACACACCAAGGGTTCCAGTCATGTCCCCATGGTGGCCTGTGTAACCTTAGTCAAATCCCTTGCCTTCTCTTAGCTCAAGAAGTTGAGTAATCCACACATTCTCTGAACCCGGTTCTGTGCTGCTGCTTCATCTTGTTGACCTGTGAGTCCCACCCACCTATCTTCAGGACATTTGTGGGGTTTCCCTTCTCATTCTTCATTCTAGAATCATGAGTAACCTTAAAATCAGGCATGCTCTGTTTGGTTTCTGCAGCTAACTCACTGGGTAACCTGAGTCAAATTGTTTCACCTTTCAGAGATTTTCCCCTGTGCATTGTCACTGAATGGATGAAGTGACTGAACTACCTAGCTGTGTATATTGTAAGTGACAGATGGTCTCGTCACTCTTCATGTAGTCAGTCAACAAACCACAGCACCCATGGTTGTCTATCATCGCTCTGGGATCTGGAGACAAAGCTGCGCCTTCTTTAGAGGGTGGGGAGACAGACAATGAGCAAGTGAACATGCCGATCCTGAAAGGTTTCAGGGTTGGAAGTGAACTCACGTAGCGTGTGTGATGTGTTGGATCCCAGCGCTTCACGAGCCTGGTGTGGTGAGTGCAAGCCCAGCACTGGGGAGGTGGAGATAGGGTAGAAGTCACCCTTGACTACACCTGCAGATAGGGTAGAGGTCACCCTCGGCTACACCTGCAGATAGGGTAGAGGTCACCCTCCGCTACACCTGCAGATAGGGTAGAGGTCACCCTCCGCTACACCTGCAGTTTGAGGCCAGAGACTCTAAAAACAAGAGGCAGCCGGGTGATGGTGGCCCACACCTTTAGTCCCAGCAGTTAGGAGGCAGATGCAGCCAGATATCTAAGTTCCAAGAAAGCCAGGGCTGCACAGAGAAAAAATGTCTCAAAAAAACAAAAAGTACACTTGCTTCTCTTGCAAAAGACCCAGGTTCAGTTCTCAGCACCCACATAGCACTCACAACCATCTGTAGCTCCAGTGATCCAATGCCCTCTTCTAGCCTCTGAAAGTACCAGGTATGCACATGGCGCACAGACATACACACAGATACAACATGCACACAAATAAAAATAAACAAACATAGCCAAGCATGGTGGTGCATGCATTTAATCCCAGCACTTGGGAGGCAGAGGCACATAGATCTCTGTGAGTTCAAGGCCAGCCAGGGCTACATAGTGAGACCCTGTCTCCAAATAAATTTTTACAATTTATTTACTTTTTTTTTTTTTTTTTTTTTTTGGAGACAAGGTTTCTTTTTGTAGCCTTGGCTGTCTGGAACTAGCTCTGTAGACCAGGCTGGCCTCGAACTCACAGAGATCCGCCTGCCTCTGCCTCCTGAGTGCTGGGATTAAAGGCATGCACCACTACCACCTGGCAAAAGTATTTCTTAAAAAAAAAAATAGGTGGACAGCCATCCTGAGGATGACAGCTGAAGTTATTGCTGGTCTCCACTGGCAAGTGAACACACATATACCCGTTCACCCCCACAAGTTCCCTGCATATACACAGAAGTACACAGACATATACACAGAAGTACACAGACATATACACAGAAGTACACAGACATATACACAGAAGTACACAGACATATACACAGAAGTACACAGACATATACACAGAAGTACACAGACATATACACAGAAGTACACAGACATATACACAGAAGTACACAGACATATACACAGAAGTACACAGACATATACACAGAAGTACACAGACATATACACAGAAGTACACAGACATATACACAGAAGTACACAGACATATACACAGAAGTACACAGACATATACACAGAAGTACACAGACATATACACAGAAGTACACAGACATATACACAGAAGTACACAGACATATACACAGAAGTACACAGACATATACACAGAAGTACACAGACATATACACAGAAGTACACAGACATATACACAGAAGTACACAGACATATACACAGAAGTACACAGACATATACACAGAAGTACACAGACATATACACAGAAGTACACAGACATATACACAGAAGTACACAGACATATACACAGAAGTACACAGACATATACACAGAAGTACACAGACATATACACAGAAGTACACAGACATATACACAGAAGTACACAGACATATACACAGAAGTACACAGACATATACACAGAAGTACACAGACATATACACAGAAGTACACAGACATATACACAGAAGTACACAGACATATACACAGAAGTACACAGACATATACACAGAAGTACACAGACATATACACAGAAGTACACAGACATATACACAGAAGTACACAGACATATACACAGAAGTACACAGACATATACACAGCAGTACACAGACATATACACAGAAGTACACAGACATATACACAGCAGTACACAGACATATACACAGCAGTACACAGACATATACACAGAAGTACACAGACATATACACAGAAGTACACAGACATATACACAGAAGTACACAGACATATACACAGAAGTACACAGACATATACACAGAAGTACACAGACATATACACAGAAGTACACAGACATATACACAGAAGTACACAGACATATACACAGAAGTACACAGACATATACACAGAAGTACACAGACATATACACAGAAGTACACAGACATATACACAGAAGTACACAGACATATACACAGAAGTACACAGACATATACACAGAAGTACACAGACATATACACAGAAGTACACAGACATATACACAGAAGTACACAGACATATACACAGAAGTACACAGACATATACACAGAAGTACACAGACATATACACAGAAGTACACAGACATATACACAGAAGTACACAGACATATACACAGAAGTACACAGACATATACACAGAAGTACACAGACATATACACAGAAGTACACAGACATATACACAGAAGTACACAGACATATACACAGAAGTACACAGACATATACACAGAAGTACACAGACATATACACAGAAGTACACAGACATATACACAGAAGTACACAGACATATACACAGAAGTACACAGACATATACACAGCAGTACACAGACATATACACAGCAGTACACAGACATATACACAGCAGTACACAGACATATACACAGCAGTACACAGACATATACACAGCAGTACACAGACATATACACAGCAGTACACAGACATATACACAGAAGTACACAGACATATACACAGAAGTACACAGACATATACACAGAAGTACACAGACATATACACAGAAGTACACAGACATATACACAGAAGTACACAGACATATACACAGAAGTACACAGACATATACACAGAAGTACACAGACATATACACAGAAGTACACAGACATATACACAGAAGTACACAGACATATACACAGAAAATAAATAAAATAAAAGGTGGCTCTGACACTGAGTGGAGAACAAATCGGGAGGGACAGTAGTTTTGGGAAGATCTGCTAGCAGCCATAATGGTCTGGAATGAACTTGATCTCCTCTGACTTACAGGAGAATTTGTGTTCTAGGAAGACGGGCGGCCGTGGAGGCTGAGGAGGCTAGAAAAGACAGGTAGAGCAGGATGCCATGTTGAACCGTCTCAGTTTATCCTGCAGGTCTGCTCCATCTCCATACAGCATGATGGGTGGTCACAACTGGGTATTGCACCCCCAGGATCAGCTGGAACTGGACAGGAGGAGACGAGATCCGATTCATTTCTCAAGTTCCTTTCTGACTAACTGCAGCGCCTCAGGAGCTTTAGGTGTCTGTTGAAGACCCACCGTGTCTGAGTGTTGCCCTCCAGGGTTCTCTTCGGTTAGCTTGGGGATGTAAAGGCTCTTCTCATAGTCTCCTCGGTGGTGGTGGTGGCGAGAAGCTCTTCCCTCTGTTATTAGTCAGCAGGGGAAAGGGGTCTTTCCTGGACGGTTCCTCCACCCTGCTCCACTCACCTGCTTGAAGGGTGCCAGTCACTTCTTGCTAAGGGCCTGGGAGCCTAAAGAGGCTGGCCGTGATCACGTGTGGACCGTCTGGGCCGGCTGGTCTAAGCTGCTGCTCTCGTTGTCCCTTGTCCCTGAGTCCCTGCAGCAGCCCGGACAAGGGTTGTCTCCACTCTCACAACGCCAGGCTCTACTGGTCATGCCCCCCTTGTAAAACATTCCTCTGGGCTTTTCCACACCAAACTCCTTTCCAGTCACTCTGATGCCTTCTGGGTCTTTTAGTGGCTCTCTCTCCTCCCTGGTGCACAGGAATGGTGACTTACCTGGTTTCTCTGGGCCCTTTCCTCACACCAACCGAGTCACCCTTTCCCATAGTGTAACTGTTCCCTGTGTGCTGAAGACTGAGCCTCTGTCCTGTCTTCCTTGGGCTCTGGTGGCTCTGCTTAGAAAACTTGAAGTGGCCTGGCGGTGGTGGCGCACGCCTTTAATCCCAGCACTCGGGAGGTAGAGCCAGACGGATCTCTGCGAGTTCGAGGCCAGCCTGGGCTACAGAGCCAGATCCAGGACAGGCACCAAAACTACACACAGAAACTGTCTCAGAAAAAAAAAAAAAAAAAGGAGAAGACTCGAAGCGGACCTCCCAGTGTTCCCCTCTCCTCTCTTTTCTCCCACCCAGCCAGGGGATCAGGCCAAACCCTGAGACTCATTCATATCACCTGCCTCTCACAAAATCTCTAACATTACACGCCCAAATCCAAGCAGTCACATTCCTCCCAGAGGTGAAGTCAGCAGCCCCCGATTGCCCTGATTCAGTGCCCGCTGATGAAAATTAAGCCCAAATTCCTCACCACGACCTACATGGACCCAGACTGCCCTGCCCTCTCCCCTTCCGGCCCTGTTGTTCCGGCCTTTGCTCAGACTTGGGATGGATAAAGGACAGATTTTCTTTCCCACTCTTGCCTCGGTGGCATGGCTGGCCCTCTGCCGCCCCTCCTTTTCACCTTCCCCAGTTTCCCGGGGTTTCCCTTCAGCGGCTGGTGGAAAAGCCTGTTTGAAAGAAGGCTTCTCACAGCCCACCACTGCTTTTCTCCGCTTCTTGGCTGGGTAACTAGATCTCATTTCGTGAGTAAGAAATCCAAGGCTTGGAGAGATTGAGACTCCACGCCTGGACTGTTGAACTGTGCTGTGTTCCAAGGTGAGCTGCCGCCTACTCTAGGCAGGGGAGGGTCGGGTTTCTATGAGTGTGAAGGAAAAAATGAATGTAAAAATGTTCAGCCCCACTCCTGCAGGTGGTAAGCATTCAGTGTTACTGCCTGCTGCCGAGTGTGACTAGAGCAGGGGCTCGGGGGTCCCCCCTCACAAGTCCTCCTGGGTTCCAGCAGAAGGGAACCCTCTGGGGACACGGAGGCCACACGCTCCCAGCATCCCAGCATCAGGAGTGGCCCAAGCTACTGAGTGATTCAAGCCCGTCTCATCAGATGGTCTTCCCTGGTCCCTCTGAATCTGCCCAAACAAACTCAGCCATAAAGCGAAAACCACTAGCTCTCTGCAGACCTGTGCCTAAAGCTGAGCCCAAACCCCTCTTCCTGTCAGATCACTACCCCATGGTTCCCCCGTGAGAGGGTTTGGCATGGACCTGACTTGGCATAGTCCCGACCCTGGTCACCCCTAGCCCTGCTAAGTTCTTTGAGTCAGACACTGGATCCTGATGCCTCCTGGCATGCTCTCACCCTATGGTCCAGCTCCAGGACACCACAGCCTCTCTTTCAAACCAGTGAGTAAGCCAGCTCCTCTCCAGCCTTGAGCAACTTCAAGACCCTTCCCCAGCCCCTGCCAACCCCTGCCCCAGGGCCGTGCCGCGCTCCTCCCCAACCCCCTGAGCACTCAAGTAGCACTCCCCTTCTCTGCTGTTAGCCTGGGAAGGGGGCCAGGCCCTGAGCTCAGACCTTGGCGATTCCAGAGTGTCTGAGGCCCAGAGCCAGCACCGCCAGCCAGGCCAGACGAAGGGAAAGGGGGGAGGTGGCAGGGTGGGCACCAGGAAGCCCTCTAAAAGGGGGGTTGGCAGGGAAGCTGGGTTTCTAGCTTTGTTCTTTCTGCTCTTCTTCCTGACCCTACAGACTTCTTTCTTGGGCCTCAGTGAACACTGGCTAGAAGGTGCTCCTACTTAAATCCTTTCCTGCGAGAGAAGATAAGGATTAAGGAGCTATGACTTCCGGGCTTCGAGGACCCCTACATGTACAAAAGTCAATGGGCAAAAGTTAACAGGCCTCTGCTCCTCCAAGCAAGGCCCATCTGCCTCGGTTTCCCCGTTTTGACCGGGAGAGAAAGGAGCTAGGTGCGGAGGTGTGCTCAGGCCTCCACACCCCGCCCGGAGGAATCTGGCGGGACAGGCCCGCGAGTCCCAGGTGAGGACTCTGGAAAGGACCCAGCTCGGTTCCCGCGCCGGGCGGGCACCTGGGGGACAACCCCCACTCCAGCCGGCGCCCTCCTTGCTGCACACCGTCGCTTCTCCCAGCAGCAGTGACGACGCTTGAACCAGGGGGAAAAGAGAGAGAAAGGAAAAAAAACTGTCTCCCTGGCCCGGGGCCAGCGTCCCAGCCCCCCTCGCCGCCGCCGGCGCGCTCCAGCCAGGGAAAACAACTGCTCACTTCTCCCTGCGTCCTCCCCGCGCGCTCCCTGCTTCCCGGCGGCCGCGGGAGAGGAGCCCGGCCAGGGGGAGGCGCGGAGCGGGCCGGCCGCCCGGCCTTCCTCTCCCCTCGCTCCTCCTCTCCGCCTCCACTTGCTCCGGCCTCCTCGCTCCTGCCTCAGTTCGGGGCCTGGCTGGGTATCTGCCGGCCAGGGAAGTTTTCTTCGCTCTACTCGCCGGGCCGCTTCCGTCGCTCTCCCTCGCAGCGGGGATCCCGGCCGCTCCTGCTGTCCCCTCCCTGCCCTCGGCCTCGGCTTCTCCCCCCCCACCCCCACCCCCGCTTTGCCCTCTGCAACCCTCTCCCGGGCTCCCAGCTCTTGATCCCCAGCCCGGGCTCCCCCTCCCCGCGCCCCCCCCCCCCCCCGTCACCTCCCGGGGTCGTGCGGCCCCGGATGCCCCGGCCCCGAGGGGCTGCCCGCGGCCTGGCCCCTGCGATGCGCCGGGCCGGGACATCGGGGCTGCTGGCGCTGCTGCTGCTGGCGCTGCTGGGCCCGGGCGGCGGGGCCAAGGGGGGGCCGGCCGGTGAGCGGGGCACGGGCGGGGGCGGGGCGCTGGCCCGCGAGCGCTTCAAGGTGGTCTTTGCGCCGGTGATCTGCAAGCGGACCTGTCTGAAGGGCCAGTGTCGGGACAGCTGTCAGCAGGGCTCCAATATGACGCTCATCGGAGAGAACGGCCACAGTACCGACACGCTCACCGGCTCTGGCTTCCGCGTGGGTGAGGGCCGGGGGCGCTGGCTGGGGGCATAGGGAAGAGTAGTACCAGGCAGGAAGCAGAGTGGAACATTTGGGCATAGGAGATGGGTACAGCGATCGGAGATCTGGGGGCCAAGGGGCTTGAGAGGCTGCAGTCCTTAGGAGCGAGCCAGAGTTGAGGGGCTGCATGGAAGCTTGGATTTAAATATTGGATTAGGGTTGAGGCTTGGACTGGGGTCCCGGATGACGCAGGCTTCTTAGGAGGTGCTCAGTTCTAAGAAGGAGCATACCGGGTTTGGAGGGATGAGAGCAGGGGTAGGAAGTCCAGAGAAGCAGGTAAACATTTTCCTAAGAAACAGACATCTTTTAAAACTGTGTAGTTTGTCATGGTGGAAGGAGACACCTGTGTTCTATGGGAGGAGGAGCTAAGGTCAGGACTGGGGTGAGGGAGTTAGTTGTTGGCAAAATCTAGGGGGGAAAGGCTTTGAGGCCTAATAGTGGGGTGTTAAGAAGTGGTACAGGCCTGGAGGGGGATCGTTTTGGGTCTTCAATCAGCTAATCCATTTCATATATCACTCATAAACTCCAAACATCTCAAAGGCCCCAGGGCTGCCTCCACCCACGACTGAGGGACCTCCTGGTCAGCTTAGAGCCCACCCCTTCCTCATGAGCATCTCTTTAAAGAGAAGGCCTGGGGCTCAAGACTCCTCCCCTGGGGCCCTGCGGGCCGGGCCAGGGGGGAGGTGTCCCAGCAGTAATTACCCTCCTGGACAGGGTAATTAGGCCATGCCCAGGATGGTACCAGGAAAACAGCCCCTCTCACACATTCCTTGGTTCACTCACAGCTCCAGACCAAAGGAGTCCCCATCATGTGTTTCACAGTTCTCATGAGCGGTGTGTGTGTGTGTGTGTGTGTGTGTGTGTGTGTGTGTGTGTGTGTGTGTGTACAGGGACATGCACAGACTTTGGCATGGCCCACCGAGACTAGTTCGTGTTCTGTGTGTCTCAGCTGTGTGTCTCCAGTCACTGTCTGGGAGTGTTTACACAGTAAGCCCGTGTTTGTGTAGAATGAGTCTGCGTGTGTGACCGGATGACTGTGCATGTGAGTGTATGTGTGACCAGCCTCTCAGGCCCCCTGCCTGGTCATCCTGTGCAGGCTGCTGTCTTTATCCATGCTGCCCACATCCCCCAGGCTCAGTGCCCGGGCCACAGTGGGAGGGTGTCACTGAGAGGTCACTCTCACCGCTATGGGTGACTCACTGGAAGGCAGGAAGGAGAGGATCCTGCCTCCTCTGGCCCGGGACCCACCTCTGTTGCCCTTGAGGCCTGGTCTCTGAAGACTGTGCCGGATGGGATGGGCTAGTCTGGGATGCTCTGAGTACACCCTGATGATCAGGAATGAGTTAAGGTTGCCCTCTGTGAGCACACAGCCACCTTCCCACCCCCAGAAAGTGGAGCAGCCTTGGAACAGGCAGGAGAGGGCTGGAGATGGAGCTCAGGGACACAAGACATGTCTTTTCCTCACCCCTGGACCTCCTCTGGAACACAGAGCTGAGGATCACCAGGCCTTGTCCTCCAAAACACCTTTCATAGTGGGAGAGGCAGGTATGACCACAACTCAGGAAAGTGCCCCCCAGGCTGGGCAGGGAGTGGAGAGTGAGGAAGGATCCTTTCTGGGAGAGAAGCTGGGCCCAGAAGGGTCCGGTCTGGACATGCAGCAAGAGTGAAGGACTCTGGAATAGGGAAAGGAAAGAGATAAAACCGTGAGAATACCGGTAAGGGGTAGGTAGGTTCTGGGCCAGAGGTGTGCAGGGGAAGAATAGAGGGAGTTGGACTGAGAGAAGGTTCTGGAGCATGGCCTCAAATGTCCAGACAGGGAGTAGAACAATAAGATGAGTGAAGAGGTGGGGCTCTTTCTGGCTAGGACTTTGCCTGAGGCAGGTCTCTCCAGTCACACTGGGGGTGTGGACAAGTGGGAGAGAGGCAAAGGCCCTGAGAAGGGTCAGGGGTGACCTCGGGGGACACTACAGAGGCTGTGACTGGGAGGGCTGGAGTCTGAGCTTAACAGACAAGAACTCCCAGCTGGATAGAGAGAGGTCCTGAGTTCTGTCCGTATCCTGGGCCAGATCCTGGTGAGGTTAGACATGGCGAGTGGTTGGCAGCTGTATGAGCTGGGGTAGGTAGCGAGATGGAGGGAGGAGGTGAGCATGAGCTAGGGGACAGACTTGAGACCTGAACTAAGGAGAGAGCTTTAGCTCTCACTTCTTCTACAGTCTGTACCACACTGGGCCAAGCATCTGTTCAAGGGAACATTACCACCGTGGATGAGGGCCCAGAAGCATGGGCAGGGGAAGCTGCTCAGAGACATAAGGGCGAATGACCAGGATTTAAGCCTGGAACTTAAGATTTCAGAATCCATCACGGACAGAAAGGTGTTGGTGACCCACAGAAGGCCATTTCCACATGTGTGACCTGTTAGAAAAGTCAGCTTCCCAATTAGGGCAGAGTCGATACGTGGCAAGGAAGTTGAGCCAGGATGTGGGTGATGATGACCTGGGGACTGAAGAGCAACCAGGCCCTGACCCCTGTCTCCTCCCCAGTGGTGTGCCCTCTACCCTGTATGAACGGTGGCCAGTGCTCCTCCCGAAACCAGTGCCTGTGCCCCCCGGACTTCACGGGGCGCTTCTGCCAGGTGCCTGCTGCAGGAACTGGAGCCGGCACCGGCAGCTCAGGCCCCGGACTGGCCCGGACTGGGGCCATGTCCACAGGCCCGCTGCCGCCCCTTGCTCCAGAAGGCGAGTCTGTGGCTAGCAAACACGCCATCTACGCGGTGCAGGTGATCGCGGATCCTCCTGGGCCGGGGGAGGGACCCCCTGCCCAACATGCAGCTTTCTTGGTGCCCCTGGGGCCAGGACAAATCTCAGCAGAAGGTACTAGGAGACGGGCAACCCGGGGGTACTGAGATGGGCAGGCAATAAGGGTGGCTAGATCCGGGCGCGGGTCAGGCCCTGGAGGAGCTCAGCCCCGCGACCCTCCAGACGCGGGACAACCCTGAGGCCACTGCGCCCCGCCCCCCAGTGCAGGCTCCGCCCCCCGTGGTGAACGTGCGTGTCCATCACCCTCCTGAAGCTTCCGTTCAGGTGCACCGCATAGAGGGGCCAAATGCAGAGGGCCCAGCTTCCTCCCAGATCCTGCTGCCGCATCCCAAGCCCCCTCACCCGAGGCCACCCACCCAAAAGCCACTGGGCCGCTGCTTCCAGGATACACTGCCCAAGCAGCCCGTGAGTAAATCCACAATTCCAAAAGAACAAATCTTCTCTCTCAGGGTCACCCTTCCTATCAGGACAGCATGCAATTGAGTGTCACAGGTTAGGGCTGGAAAAAAGTAAAGGGGCTTCGGGAGGGAGGCAAGTGGGGGCGGGGCAGTCTGTGATTCCTCTCCACATCTCTCTCTCTAGTGTGGCAGCAACCCTTTGCCTGGCCTCACCAAGCAGGAAGATTGCTGTGGGAGCATCGGTACTGCCTGGGGACAAAGCAAGTGCCACAAGTGCCCACAACTCCAGTGTGAGTGCCTGGCTCTGCGGCATCTCCCATAGGATGACCCAGCTATCTTCCTCTCCATCCCTGCATAGGAGTCTCCAGCCCTATGCCCACCGAATGACCCCTTTCCTCCCGAGAACCCTCTTTTCCCCCCTGCAGAGCCCCAGTATTTCCTCCTCTTGTTGCTATTGTGTCTGTCCTTTCTCTGCAGATACAGGGGTGCAGAAGCCGGGACCTGTACGTGGGGAGGTGGGTGCTGACTGCCCCCAGGGCTACAAGAGGCTCAACAGCACCCATTGCCAGGGTATGGTCAGCTGGAGAGTCTGGACTGTGGGGTGGGCAGGTGGTCATGGTGGGGGGCTGTCCCAAGGTGAGAGAGAAGGAAGTCTAACTAAAGCAGAACCCTGAAGAGTATGGAGCAGCTTGCGGCCACCTCATGGCCCCCAGCTGCAACGATCAAACTGCTATCACAGACATCAATGAATGTGCAATGCCCGGCATGTGTCGCCATGGAGACTGCCTCAACAACCCTGGCTCTTATCGCTGTGTCTGCCCACCCGGTCATAGCTTGGGCCCCTCACGGACACAGTGCATTGGTAAGACTTGGGAACTCCTGGTCCTGAGAATCCACAAGGCATGATGGGAGGGGCACAGCTCCAACCAGATGGAGTCAGAGGTCACAAGAAGTCAGAGTGGATTAAGGGCTGATAGCAGAAGCAACAAGACCCAGAGCGGATAGAATCAGTGAGTCACAGGAAAGCTTGAGGTTAGAGCTCACATGAGGTCAGATGAAATCAGGGTCCTGTAAATCACTGGTTTGATGAGGAGAACAAATGAAATTCAGAACTCAAATCAGGAGTCAGTGGTCACAAAGGTGTCAGGAAGTCACATGAATTCAGGGCCACATATGGCTCAAGAGTTGATTGAACCAGAGAGGCAGAGTCTGGAGCAACTGGGCTGAGGGGGGACAATGTTCAGGTCCTGCCCTTCACTACCACCCCTGCAGCCGACAAACCAGAGGAGAAAAGCCTGTGTTTCCGTCTGGTGAGCACCGAACACCAATGCCAGCATCCTCTGACCACACGCCTCACCCGCCAACTCTGCTGCTGCAGTGTGGGTAAAGCCTGGGGTGCACGCTGCCAGCGCTGTCCAGCAGATGGTACAGGTCAGTCAGGCACATGGAGTAGGTAATGTGGGGGAGATGAGCTGTGTGCCTGTTCAGGAATTCACTTGCTATGTCCACATCTTGACCACAGCAGCCTTCAAGGAAATCTGCCCAGCTGGGAAGGGGTACCATATCCTCACCTCCCACCAGACGCTCACCATCCAGGGTGAAAGCGACTTTTCCCTTTTCCTGCACCCCGACGGACCACCCAAACCCCAGCAGCTCCCTGAAAGCCCCAGCAGAGCACCGCCACCTGAAGACACAGAGGAAGAGAGAGGTCTGGCCTGATCCAGTGACTCCAGATCCACAGATAAGACTCACAGCCTAACCGTCTACGGCGGTAGTTCTCAACCTGTGGGTCCTGACCATTTTGGGGGTCACATATCAGATATTTACATTATAATTCATAACAGTAGCAAAATTACAGTTATGAAGTAGCAAGGAAATAATTTTGTCACGGGGGGGGGGGGGGGTCACCACAGCATGAGGAACTTTATTAAAGGGTCACAGTAATGCCAGGCGGCGGTGGTGGCGCACGCCTTTAATCCCAGCACTCGGGAGGCAGAGGCAGGTGGATCTCTGTGAGTTTGAGGCCAGCCTGGCCTACAGAGCCAGTTCCAGGACAGGCTCCAAAGCTACAGAGAAAACCTTGTCTCACAAAAAAAAAAAAAAAAAAAAAAAGGTCATAGTATTAGGAGGGTTGAGAACCACTGCTGTAAGGTTTAAATCCCTAGCCCAAACCACTGACCCCAGGACTTACCCTCTTACCCTCAGCCTCGATTTGACCATGAGCTATCACTTCTAGACTAGCTCAATGCCAGGAGGTGGTAGCGCATGCCTGTAATCCCAACACTTGGGAGGCAGAGGCAGGTGGATCTCTGTGAGTTCGAGGCCAGCCTGGTCTACAGAGTGAGTCCCAGGACAGCTAGGACTGTTACACAGAGAAACCTTGTCTGGAAAACAAACAAACAAACCTAGCTCAACCATTGCTCTCTAGACATGACCACTAAGCAAACATACCATAATCCCAGGCTCTAAGCTTTGACCCTTGACCCAAAGGCATGATCTTGACCTCCCATCCTGACATTTAATATCTCATCTTCTCTTTTAGGAGTGACCATGGACCCAGTGAGTATAGGAGGCCAGGTGGAGGGGGTGGGGAGACAGAGGAAGCAGGGAGGGCTTATATCGCTGTCAACCACAGCCAGTGAGTGAGGAGCGGTCAGTACAGCAGAGCCACCCCACTGCCACCACCTCACCTGCCCGGCCTTACCCAGGTGAGCTCCACACTGCAAGTGAAGACAGTTCTCAGGAGGGGTGGGGGTGCCCATGGTGAGTACTGAGGAGTGAAGCTTGGGTGTGGCCTGCAGGGGGTAGGAGGCTCAGTCACCAGCCTTGCTCTCTGAAAAGCCCCTCCTTCTGCTTGCAGAGCTGATCTCTCGCCCCTCCCCACCCACCTTGCACCGGTTCCTGCCAGACTTGCCCCCGTCCAGAAGTGCAGTGGAGATCGCCCCGACTCAGGTCACAGGTAAGGCCTGCCAGCTGGGCCACATTCTGGATAGGCTACACACCCAGCTTAGACTTCCTCCATCCGTCACTTCCAGGGCTAACGGGTTAGCACTTGCCCTGATCTGGGAGCTGGGAAGTTCCAGTGGGCCTGCTAGTATGATGCTCAGCTCAACCCGAGAGTATTCATCATTCAATTCCTATTTATTGAGCACCTACTATGTGCCTCCCAAATAAACCACAAGCAAAGCAAATGGATTGAGCCAGGTGTGGTGGCTCAGACCTGCAATCCTAATACTCGGGAGGTGAAGGCAGAATTGCCTAAAGTTCAAGGTCAGTCTGGACTGGACGATAGTGTGAGACCTCTAAAGCAGATCAATAACTAAAGTCTAGCATCTCTCATAAATGCTACGAAAAGATAAGTGAGAGAAGACTGGAAGTCTGAAGGTTGTGACTTTAGGTAGCAATAAGAGGTTGGTGTGTGTGTGTGTGTGTGTGTGTGTGTGTGTGTGTGTGTGTGTGTGAATGTGTAACATTTTAAAGATTGCTAGACATTCAAGAGAAGTGGGGAAGGACATGCAGATTCAGAAAAAGAACAATCCAGCCAGGAGGTGGTGTCACACACCTTTAATCTCAGCACTCAGGAGGAAGAGCCAGGAGGATCTCTGTGAGTTTGAAGCCAGCCTGGTCTACAGAGTGAGTTCCAGGACAGCCAGGGTTGTTACACTGAAAAACCCTGTCTCAATAAACCGAGAGAGAGAGAGAGAGAGAGAGAGAGAGAGAGAGAGAGAGAGAGAGAGAGAGAGAGAGAAACATTCCAGAGAAGTTAAGTCTGGGCAAAGGTGTAGAAAAGTATGAATCATTGGTGGAGGAGGGAGAAACCATGGAGAACCAGGGGAAGGCCAGTTCATGGAGCCACCATAACAAACAGGCTTGGGTTTGATGCCAGAGGCTGTGAGAAGTTTCTGCAAGGACTTGAGCATTATAATACAGCGGAGACTGAGCAGTCTCTGCCAGGCTCTGCGTGAAGAGCTTCACAAACTGAACACCATTTCACTTTCTCATATTCTGAAGGGAACAAATGGTTGCCTCATTTCCAGATGAAGAAGAGCTGCAGTTCAGAGAGGTTTAACAATCTGTCCCAGGTCACAGTGGAGCCATACCAAGCCTGTGACGTGTGGACTCCAAAGCCACAGTCATTAAACTTGACTGAAACCCTGAGTCTAGATGAGCTCCTGAGATGAGGGCTCGGGTGGAAGGTGACGGCGCCCCAGGGATTGTGGGAATGTGGAGGACAGGTGCCTGGGAGGAGAGCAAGGAAGCCTATGGAGAGGTACTCCAGGCAGCGAGCAGCCTGCAAATGGCCGCTGGTCAGGTCTGGGTTAGGCAGAGCAGCCCTCAGGATCACCCTGGGCTTCCTGGGAAAGGCCGGGTCAAAAGGGGGGAGGAGGAGATGGAGCTTAGTGAACAAGAGCGTGAGAAGGGTCCTCCGTCTGATCATCTGGACACAGCTCTGGCACAAGCTGGGCTCCTCTACCACTGGAAAATGGAGACCCAGGTCCTTGGAACACAGGGAGTTGAAGTCACTGCCTAGAAGACATTAATAAGCCCGAGATTACAAGGTTTAAACTACGGGGGTGACTGGGAGGATGTTGTCTCAGAGACCCTGGGGAAAAGTGTATTAAGAACGTAGGGCACTTAGCTGGTGTGGTTTGATTTGAGGTGACGTGGGTCAGGCTCTTGGAATGTTAGGGACAGAAGTAAAAGAGGTGGCAGGGATGGCAAGGACACGGGGGTCCTATCTGGAGACTTTCTGCAACAAGGAAGGGCACTAGGATTATTTGAGATGAAGTTCAGGAACTCCTAGGATTCAGATACCCATGTGCAGAAGCCAGAGTCCCTCTGTGACCAAGCTTTCCTGAGCAGTGGGGCTGGTGTGTCAAGCATCTGCCCCTGGGGTGTGACAAAAAGCAGGTATTCCCCAATCAGCCCCTTGACCCGATCCACCCATGCCACAGAGACGGATGAATGCCGATTGAACCAGAATATCTGTGGCCACGGACAGTGTGTGCCTGGCCCTTCCGATTACTCCTGCCACTGCAACCCGGGCTACCGATCACATCCGCAGCACCGCTACTGCGTTGGTGAGCGGGACTGTGGGGGTGGGGCGGGTGGCCCAGGGGATAGCTGGGGCTCTCGACCTGCCTTTGATGTCTCCTCCTGGCCTGCTGGTCCTTTCAGACGTGAATGAGTGTGAGGCGGAGCCGTGTGGCCCCGGGAAAGGCATCTGCATGAACACTGGGGGCTCCTATAATTGTCACTGCAACCGAGGCTACCGCCTCCACGTGGGCGCAGGGGGACGCTCGTGCGTGGGTGAGCACCGACAACCCCGGGCTACCCTGGGGATCCTGGGTGGGACCGGCTCCCACCACCCGCCCCTTGCCCATTGCACGCCCTGTCTTCGCTCAGACCTGAACGAGTGTGCCAAACCTCACCTGTGCGGCGACGGCGGCTTCTGCATCAATTTCCCGGGTCACTATAAATGCAACTGCTATCCCGGCTACCGGCTCAAAGCCTCCCGACCGCCCGTGTGTGAAGGTGAGGTACCCGTCCAGATGAAAGCGGGCTTTATAACTGTCCCTCGACCTAGGATGGGGGTGGGAGGCCTGCACCCATCTCTATGGTCCTCTCAGGCGGGAGTCAGGAAATCCCAAACCGGTCCATTTTGCCTTGATTTGTGACAGAGGGAGGCCCTGTCATGTTGAGCACCGGACCAGCCATGTTGTCCCCAGACCTGTCCTCTTCCTTTTCCCTTCCGTGCAGACATCGACGAGTGTCGCGACCCTAGCACCTGCCCCGATGGCAAATGTGAAAACAAACCTGGCAGCTTTAAGTGCATCGCCTGCCAGCCCGGCTATCGCAGTCAGGGGGGCGGGGCCTGTCGTGGTGAGGGCGGTTCAGACTCCACGCGGGGGGCGGGCCTCCTGGGAGTACAGCCCCTCCCCGAGCCCTGGAGAGGGGAGCCTCACCCTTAGCAGCTTGTAAATTGGTGTAGGGCACTGGGTGATGATAGTGCACCTCCCTGCAGATATCAACGAGTGCTCCGAGGGCAGCCCCTGCTCTCCCGGATGGTGCGAGAACCTTCCTGGTTCCTTCCGTTGCACGTGCGCCCAGGGATACGAGCCCGCACCAGACGGCCGGAGTTGCGTGGGTGAGCCCCAGCATGCTCGGCAGACAATGGCTTATGTCCTCAGCGAAGCAGCTGGGACTTGGAGAGTGGATTTTTTTTTCTTTTAATGTAGATGAATACTTTACCTGTTGCATGTATGTGCACCATGTACATACCTGGTGCCCTCGGAAGCCAAAAGGGGGGACCAGACCTTCTGGTACTCAAATTACTGGCCTCCGTGAGCTGCCAAGTAGGTGCTGGAAATCCAACCCCAGCCTTGTGTAAGAGCAACAAATGCCCTTAACTATTGAGCCATCTCTTATCTCTTAAGAGATGAGGATTGAAACTTTTGCTTGCAAATCTTGTTAATGTGAAGGGGGAAAGAAAGGTGTCAGACTGAGGGATCATTAGTCCTCTTCCCTGTGGTGATGTTTATTATGTACCAGAAAAGCAGGCTGGAGGCTAGAATTCAGAGACACTGGGAAACTTGACAGACTTGTCTACTAGCAGGGCCAGGAGCTGAAGAAAGGCGGCCTGAGTTTCTCTAAAGGACCATAGGAATTAGCTAAGCAAAGGACAAGAGAACAGCATGCTTGGTGGTCAGATGGAATGAGATTAGTGGCCTGGAGTGGCCATGAGATGCTGTGATATTAGAACAGATTGGCTAGCGTAGTCAAGGTCAAGGAGAGAGGGGAGTGATGGACCCTCCCAGAGTCTGGTTTGGTGACTCCATGGGTGATGCTGTTCACTGGGATGGGGCCCCTTCGAGAGGGAAGATGCTGACCCTATCCATGTTGGATAATCGGTCGGGAGGTCTATTTGGGTCTCTCAGCCAGAGATGCCAGTGGAAGCTGAGCAATGTGGGTTGGGGGTCTTGCCCATATGGAACTATCAGTTGTGGACTACGGGACTATGGGAAGTTGAGGTGAGCCTGCTTACCCAAAGAGGTAGCATTAGGCAAGAGAGCATCTAGCAGAGCCTCATGGACACTGAGACTAGGGGAGGCAGGGGCAGATGAAAGGGCATCGGGAGATGGGAGCAAAAGAATTGTAGGGCTAGGGAAAGGTGGCGGGGCTTTCAGAGCACCATCTGAGAAGCTGGGGGCCCTAAGCAGTATGAGACGAGAGGACACCTCTCGTCTGGTGAGTGTGGATGAAGGGTGGGAAGACATGAGCTCCTTAGCATCAAACATGGCTGAAGAATCCTGGGAGCACTTGGCTTGGACACCATGCATGGTTTGTGTGTGGGAGCGGGGTGAGGGCCCCCGAGGCTCAGCTCCAGTGCTCCAGACAAATGGGCAGCAGAGGGAAAACTAACAGAAGCCGGAAACCACCTCCAGCCTGGGCCCCTGACACTCCTCTGTGCCCTGCAGACAAAGATGAGTGTGAGGCTGGGAATGTGTGCAACAATGGCATCTGCACGAACTCGCCAGGCTCCTTCCAGTGCCAGTGCCTCTCTGGCTATCATCTGTCAAGGGACCGGAGCCATTGTGAGGGTGAGGGGTCCTAGAGCCTGGGCGCTGGCCTGTTCCTACCTACCCCAGGATCTCCACTGCCCAGGTCCAGTCCCCATCCAGATCCCAGTTGTGGTTTGGGGGTGTGGGAGTGACCCAGGGCTCTCAGAGTAGGGAACTCTGATAGCTCCAGGCTGTGTATATGGGGTCAACCCCCCTGAGATTCTTCCAAACCCTGGTCTCCACAGACATTGATGAATGTGACTTCCCTGCGGCCTGCATTGGGGGTGACTGCATCAATACCAATGGTTCCTACAGATGTCTTTGTCCCCAGGGGCATCGTCTGGTGGGCGGCAGGAAGTGCCAAGGTATGAGGAGTTGACTGAGAGCTCATGAAGGGGTGGCAGGGCAGTGTGATCTGACACGGTGTAGCCTCTCTGTAGTCTTTGCATTTGTCCATCCGTCCATCCATCAATCCATCTAGCTCTTGTTTGTTCGGTAACAAGGATCATGACTCTGAGTGTTGCCTACTACATTCCAGTTTCTGTCAGCTTTTTATTTATTTATTTATTTATTTATTTATTTATTTATTTATTTATTGAGATTTCATTTATTCTTGTTTTATGTGTATGTGTGTTTGCCTGAACTATGTCTGGGCACCACATGCATACAGTGTCCACGGAGGCCAGAAGAGGGCATTGGAGCTACAGGTGGTTGTGAGTGGACATGTGGGTGCTGGGTCATCTGGAAGAGCGGCCAGTGCTATCTCCCCATCCCCTCTGCTCAGCTCTTTACAGATAGAGTAGTCCGACCCATCAACTCTTTTGTATGTAGGTCACCACCAAGTGATACCTGCAGACCCCTCCCTGTTTGCCAAGTGCTGTACTAGATATCTCAGCAATAACCTGGGGCTCCTCAGTTGAGGGGAGCATGGAAATGAGTCTCAGGTTCAGGGTAAAGGTGCCGGGAAGTTACTTAAAGGGAGATGACTATGGAGCTGGGACTTGAAGCTAAGGGGTCTCTCAGCAGGGGCTGTGGGTGGGAAGGGGTCTCTCAGCAGGGGTTGTGGGTGGGAAGGGGGGGTCTCTCAGCAGGGGCTGTGGGTGGGAAGGAGGGTCTCTCAGCAGGGGCTGTGGGTGGGAAGGAGATCTCTCAGCAGGGGGCCGTGGGTGGGATTTTACCCCAAGAACCCTGTTGCAAAGTTCTCATTGTGTGTCTTAGAGGAGAGGGAAAAGACTAGGTCTTGAGAGAAATTTTGGGAGGAGCAGCAGAGTGATGAGCCAAGTTTGGTGGCTTTATCTGTCATTCCACCTACATGAGAAGCTGAGGCAGGAGGATCTCAAGTTCAAGACTAGCTTAGAACACAGGCCTTGCTCCAAAGACTAGCGAATATGTGATGGGACAGGAAGGTAGTGAGGAGGTGTGAAGGTCTCCAAATGCCAACTGAGTCAGGAGTTTATTGCCAGGAGGACCTAAGGGTGTACAAAGACTGACACCACGGAGTATCTCAAACCTACCCACATAGACAGACCCAAGGGGAACGTTTTGTGTGCGCTTTGAAACCAAAGGAGAAATTCGGGTTCTGAGCCTGTGTAAGGCATTTGGGCACACCCCAGGGAAAGAGGGACTGGGTCTCTCCAAAGCTGAGCTTGCTCCTGTTTCCTGCTCTCCTTGTACCTACTAGATATAGACGAGTGCAGCCAGGACCCAGGGCTGTGCCTGCCCCACGGGGCCTGTGAGAACCTCCAGGGCTCCTATGTCTGTGTCTGCGATGAGGGTTACACACTTACCCAGGACCAGCATGGGTGTGAGGGTGAGTACCCTCCCCTTCCCTCAGACTGGACAGTCCTCGGAGCTACAGCTTTGAGAAAGGAGTTCCACCTTTCTCAATTCCCAGAACAGGAAGAAATCCTTTTTGCCTGAGAGAAGTGGGGTGAGCTAGACCTCTCACTAGGTGACCAGGGCACGTGGAGCCAGGGCACGTGGAGGAGAGAGTGGGTGCAGTTTTGGGGTACAGTAGACAGACCAAAGCTACTGTCTCCATAAACTTGAACTGTCACCCCCTCCCCAGAGGTGGAGCAGCCCCACCACAAGAAGGAGTGCTACCTTAATTTCGATGACACAGTGTTCTGCGACAGTGTATTGGCCACCAATGTCACACAGCAAGAGTGCTGCTGCTCTCTGGGAGCTGGCTGGGGAGACCACTGCGAAATCTATCCCTGTCCAGTCTACAGCTCAGGTCAGAGGAATACACCCCTGTTCATCGGGAAACCAAAGGACTTTCCCTCTGGGTAGTTGGGAAAGGAGGAGAGAGCAGGCCTGCGCTCAGACCCGCTGCTTTCTCTGGCCCTGCAGCTGAGTTTCATAGCCTCTGCCCTGACGGAAAGGGTTACACACAGGACAACAACATTGTGAACTATGGCATTCCAGCCCACCGCGGTAAGCTTGGTTTCCAGGTGCCGGTTGGGTCTGCCACTTGCTGGGTAAACCCCATTTCTTGTGCCAGTTTGATCCCAATATTCCCCACCAATAATCTGCCTTGGGTTCAGCTCTCCCTAAGCCTTGCCCAGGTGTCTCAGCCAAGGGGCCTGCCACTGGGCACTCATGCTTTCCTTGGTCACACAGACATCGACGAGTGCATACTGTTCGGGGCAGAGATCTGCAAGGAGGGCAAGTGTGTAAACACGCAGCCCGGCTACGAGTGCTACTGCAAGCAGGGGTTCTACTACGACGGCAACCTGCTGGAGTGTGTGGGTGAGGACAGTAGCAGGTGGTGGCCCTGGGGACGTGGCCACCCTGATCCGGGCCTGCTCCTGTCACCAGCATTCTTTCTTTTGGCAGACGTGGATGAGTGCCTAGATGAGTCCAACTGCAGGAACGGAGTGTGTGAGAACACACGCGGGGGCTACCGATGCGCCTGCACACCGCCCGCAGAGTATAGCCCCACGCAACGCCAGTGTCTGAGCCCAGAGGAGATGGGTGAGGCCCAGGGGATCAGCGTGGGGAGCAGGAGGGGCCAGAGCCCAGACTGAACTGTGATTACCTCCCCCCATGCCCCGTAGACGTGGATGAGTGCCAGGATCCGGCTGCTTGCCGCCCTGGCCGCTGCGTCAACCTCCCGGGCTCCTACCGCTGCGAATGTCACCCACCCTGGGTGCCCGGGCTCTCCGGCCGCGACTGCCAGCTCCCTGAGAGCCAGGCGGGTGAGGGCGACATTCGTCCTGGGCCGATTTTGAGTCCTGTCAGGGGGATGCCCCCGGGCCACAGTCAGCAGGTGGGATGGGACCGAGGTGGGCAGCCCCGCCCTCCCTCCTTGCTGATGAGGGTCTTGTTCACAGAGCACGCCCCAGAGCGACGCGAAGTGTGCTGGGGCCAGCGAGGAGAGGATGGCATGTGTATGGGGCCCCTGACCGGACCTGCCCTCACTTTTGATGACTGCTGCTGCCGCCAGGGCCGTGGCTGGGGCACCCAGTGCAGACCATGCCCGCCACGTGGCACCGGTGAGCTACCCCCGAGGGACGAGGGGTAGGGACTGGAATAGTGTTGCTGACTCTATACCTATTTCCAGGGTCCCAGTGCCCGACTTCACAGAGTGAGAGCAATTCTTTCTGGGACACGAGCCCCCTGTTACTGGGGAAGTCTCCGCGAGGTTAGTGAGGCCAAGGGAGCAGAGGTGTGGATTGGGGGCCATCAATGGGAGCCGGTGTTGAGATCTCTATTCTTCTGGCCCGCATAGATGAGGACAGCTCGGAGGAAGATTCAGATGAGTGCCGCTGTGTGAGCGGCCGCTGTGTGCCGCGGCCAGGCGGGGCGGTGTGCGAGTGTCCTGGCGGCTTTCAGCTGGACGCCTCCCGCGCCCGCTGTGTGGGTGAGCAGGACGTTGGGGACAGAAGGGCAGAGCCAGCAGGAGTTGGGTGGCACCACACTGTGACTTAAGCTAAGACGGCACGTCACCCCACCTTGCAGACATCGATGAGTGCCGGGAGCTGAACCAGCGGGGACTGCTGTGCAAGAGCGAGCGCTGTGTGAACACCAGTGGCTCCTTCCGCTGCGTCTGCAAAGCTGGGTTCACGCGCAGCCGCCCTCATGGGGCCTGTGTGCCTCAGCGCCGCCGCTGACCGCACCTACCTTGCTGATCATCGAGGGAGTTTCTACTGACCGTGGAGACAAGTATATCCCTGTCCAAATCAGAGATGGACCCAAGCATCCTCTGGGGCCCAGAGATCTCCTTCCTGCACCCCAACACCCAGGGGTGCACCTGTCTGCAGAGTGCTGTCTGCTTTCCTCCCTGAGGATGACCCCTAGAAACTGCGAATCAGATCTGCCCCTTTAATTTACTCCTGGCTTTCAAAGCAAATTTATATTCACATCCAAAAGTGGTTGGAAAGGCAGCACCAGGAGCCACTGCTTGGGAGGGGCGAGGCTGAGCTGGAACCCAGGATGTGAAATAGAATTTATTGTGGCTCTGATTATGTACACTAGATGTGCCTGGCCTGGTGACCAGGCTCACATGGTTTGTACAATAAATACATCCGCCAGGCCTGCTCTCCAGTGATTGAAGTGCCCGGGGTGGAGGGTGGAGGGGTGGGGGGTTTGGGGGGTTTGGGGGTAGGGTTTTCAGTCCAGTTTCCGGGCTCCCAGCTTCATGGGCCCCTTGGTGGCCTTTTTCTCTGCCCGCTTGGCTTCCATTTCCCTCCGCCGTTCCTCACGCTTTTTCCGTGCCAGCTCGGCCTTCACCTGTCCTGGGATGGAAGGGAAGGATGACTGGGTTGAGCAGTCCCGGCACTCTGCTCCCAGCCCTGCCCTCCCCCGCCCTTCCTGGGAACACTCACTGCTCTCGGCCTCCCAGCCGTCCCAGTTGTCTTCACCCCACGAGTCTGGGTCTAGCCTGGGCTGAAAGGAGGAAAGTGGAGGCTAGAGTGGGGCTCAGCTCCCAGCAGCGGTCCACCCCAAGCTGTGCTCTCCACAGCCAGTACCTGGGGGTTGGGACGACCAGACAGGGCAGCAAAGGGGTCACTGGGCTCTGCACCACCCCAGTTATACTCGCTGGCGAGCCGGGTGCCTTCTGGGGGTGGCTCCACAGGGCTGGACTCCTGCCAGCCCTGCTCCCAGGAGCCCTCAGCTTCCCAGCTGTTCCAGTCTGACTCCAGAGGTTTGTGCTCTGGGTGGCTGACCTGTGAGTAAACAATGGGAAGAGAGGTAGGCTAGTAGAGAGAAGAGCCCAACAGTGCTCCACATATATCCCCTGCCTGACCCAGCCCACCTGTCCAGCTCGGCTCCCCGGGCCCTTGACACTCCAATCATCCTGCTGTGCCAACACCGATTCAGCTTCCTGCTGCAGGGTGAGGAGGAGAAGGGCATGACCAGCAATACTCTCAGCCCTCAAGAGGGCAAGTACAGTGAGCCCCCCAGCCACGGCTCAGCTGCCCCTTTTTTTGGGGGGGAGATGTTTAGTTTTTTTCGAGACAGGGTTTCTCCATGTAGTTTTGGAGCTTGTCCTGGATCTCACTCTGTAGACCAGGCTGAACTCACAGAGATCCGCCTGGCTCTGCCTCCTGAGTGCTGGGATTAAAGGCTTGCACCACCACCGCCACCCGGCTACCCTTTGGTTGTTTTTTTTTTTTTTTTTGGTTTTTCGAGACAGGGTTTCTCTGTGTAGCTTTGCGCCTTTCCTGGAACTCACTTGGTAGACCAGGCTGGCCTCGAACTCACAGAGATACGCCTGCCTCGTGCCTCCCGAGTGCTGGGATTAAAGGCGTGCGCCACCACCGCCCAGCTCCCTTTGGTTTTTTATTTTTGGTTTCTGAGACCTACCAACCCTCTCCTTTCTGACCCAGCTCTTGGGGACCCTAAAGTTGAATCGGGGCTCAGCGGCTGGTACTGGTCCATCATGACCATTCTGTGAAGTTCACCTACCAGGATGCCATGCCGATGAGGGCAGGCCCAACTCTCATCTGTGTACTCCCCTGAAGGGTGGCCTGTGGTCGAGCTGGGGTTCCCTGGTGAGATCTCCTCAGCCCCCTCACCTCTAAGCTGCCCCAGTCCTCATCGTCCCATCTGTCCCCGGTGGCACTGTCTTCTGCTGTGTCCTCCTTGTCTTCTTCCTGTGTCTCCCAGTGGCCTGAGGTCATCGGGGTGTCGGGGGCAGGGGCTGGAGTAGGGTTTCCTGGGGAACAAAGAGTCTGAGCTCTCAGGGAGATCTTGGGGAAGGGTAGAGGTTGCTAAGTGGCAATGAGTGAAGGAGAGGGGGTACCAGGGAGAGTGGCCAGCCATCAGCCCATCCTGTACGTTCCTGTCACTACATTAGGAGAGCATGACAATAAGAGCTCTCAGCCCTCAGCTGCTGACGCAGTGGGCCTGGGATACTCACCCTCTGGCCCTGGTCTCTGGGGCACAGTGGTCTCAGACGGCAGAGGCGTGGGGTGAGCACGGATGAGCTTAGAGGTGAGTGAGGACACCCCAGTCACAGCCCAGCCTGCCCAGCTGGCTGCAGCTCCTCCTGTCCCAGGGCTGGATGCTGCATGGACATCCTTCTCTGGATAACAAGAGACAAGCAGCATGGGCTTCACGGAGAGGACAGAAGGGCCAGATCTGCAACACAGTGGTCCACAGCAAACCCTCCCTTCTCTTCCAGGCTGTCCTCTCAACTATGGAACAGGAAGCTGCTTGCTGGGGTTTTTCCAGCTTTCAGATGCTCCCATGGGATGGGACACCCCAGGGGACAGTAAAGGACATATAGCAAAGGGAAAGAGAACACAGTGTGGGCCACTCACCTACTTCTGCCAGTTGGGTAGGATCCTCTGACACAGATTCCAATTTGGACAGGAAGCTTCGGATGGTCTTAAAGGCCTGTGGAGTAGCAAGAAGCCAAGTTGGGTGCTCCAGGACTCCCAAAGGATTGCCAGGCCTCTGGGAGACTGGCTATCCCTGAGCCCAACCCTGGGGTCTGCCTTGGCTGTGCCTTACCTGGTCCCGCACAGATTTCTCAGGGTCCACAGTAAGGCCGCAGAGCACAGGCAGGATCTTATGGGCGCAGTCATCCATCGAGTAGAGATTGTGTGTGGCAGCAAAGCCCAGGACGCCCGCAACCCGGGACGGTGCAAACGGGTCCTTAGTGGCCCGGCTGAAGGCAGAGGTGAGGACCCTGTGTCTAGTCTGAGAGCCCAGATTGAAAAGGGAAAGGATGCTTCAATGTACAGAATCAACAAGGGGCCCCAACTACAAGACCTTACTTCCCAGGACAGGGGCCATCCACTGGACTCAAGGTCTGAAAATGTGAATGTATCGTTCATAATTTAAAAGAAGAGGGCTCTGGCCCTACACCTTGAGGCAGTGTGGAACCCAATGATCCAAGAGAAGCCTAGGTACATATTTGTATTCTCTTCCTTTATTATTATTATTTTGGTTTTCCGAGACAGGGTTTCTCTGTGTGTAGCCTTAACTGTCCTGGAACTCACTCTGTAGACCAGGCTGGCCTCAAACTCACAGAGATCACCTGACTCTGCCTCTCTAGTGCTGGGACTAAAGGCGTGCACCACCATGCCCAATTTTCATTCATTCTTGTTAAGTATCCAGGACTGGCAGAAGTTTAAGTTTATAGACCTCGGCTGAGGTGATGCGTGAAGACTTGAAATCAAGCAGACCTGGGTTCAGAACCCAGATCCACCACGTGACTGTGTGCTCTACAGCTAACTCCACTCTGAGAAGCTGAGTCTCTGGAACAATGAGGACCCACACACATAGGCCTTGTAGCCTAAAAGGGGGCAGCTATCCTTGCACAGCTCTACAGGACACTCACACTAGCACTGAGGTAGGAGCCGATTTTGCCCAAGCAGACCGTGGTGTTGCAGCGGATGGGGCCCTGATCGTCCTTGGCTTGCAGCCTTGCAAAGTGCTTCATCAGCTCCACATTGAGGTTGGTCTCGTTCAGCTTTGGGGCCAAGAGCAGCATGGACTGTGGAGCAGAGGGGATAGAAGGTATTGTGAGCTAGGGCAAGAATGGACTCGTGAGAGAGTGCACAGGCACCATTGGGCTGTGGCTTTCAGCAGGGCAGTCTTTTTGGGAGGAGAAGGAAGGTCTTTTTGAGACAAGGTCTTGATATATCTCTGGCTGGCCTGAAACACCCTATGGAGACTAGGCTGGCCTACAACTCACAGCCATGCGTCTGCCTAAGCCCCTGAGTGTTGGTATTACAGGCATTACAGGTAATACATTACAGGTATTACCATGTTGGCTGCTAGGTATATTTAAAGTTACAAACCCTCCTGCCTATACACCCCTTTCATTTTCTGATGAAATACACATCATCTGTGTATCATCTTCCAGGCCCATTGTCTGTCCCATTCAAGGACAGAAGGACTTGCTGTCTGTGTGTGCTGTGTCCCAGTAATGGGGCTAGGCAGGCACTGGGAGCTGCTCAGCGTCAGCTGAAAGTACATCAGGCTGAGTCCCCCAGATCCTTCCCACTTTCAAAGCTGTACCCAGGGACTGGATTGGCAGCATGCATGCGTCTGGACCCTCCCACCACACCCACTGTCTCAAACTAAGGCCTATGTTCCAGAGAAACATTTCCCTATCTTGGGAGCCAAGAGATGGCCACTGCAGGCCTGACTCCACCCACCTTGACTGTCTGCTCCCGGATGGCAGGGTTGGTGTCCAGGAAGCCATGCACGACATGGGGGAAGATCTGGGTGTTGACTGTAGGCTCATCGAGGTATTGGATGAACTGCTCCATCTGTGGCCCAGGGTGGAGCATGAGAAGATGGCTGCATCCCCACCAAAGTCACAGGGCCACTCTGGCTTTGGGTGGTCCAGTGCAGACACTGGCCACCAGGTAGCCTCCTGAGCCCAGCTCATGTGCATGTCCTCAGGAGGAAAGTGCTTTTGACGGTTGGACCGGGATTGGTTCCTGGTACATGGGAGTCACTAGTTCTTTCTGGCTCATAAGAACCTTCTAACATAGAAGCTAACAATTTGTTGCTCCAGCTGTCCTGGGGCTGACAGGAGAAACTGTGTCCTGCTCTAGAGGAAGAGGACCTAAGTGACTGAGTCTGGAGAGTCCCAAGGCTACAAGAAGCCCTGGGACCAGCTCCACCTCCCGAGAGCTTTCCGGGCCCTTCACCTGTGTAACATTCATGGTAAGGGTTTCTGGGGTCCACCTGTCTAAGACTGGGGGTGACTGGAACCAGGATAGGGTCTGGGAGGAGGACCTGGGCAGAAACTGGCTGAGACCTCTACCTGCTGGAGGAGGCGGATGCGCATGGCACGGTCAGTGGATGAGAACATCTTCACCACCACAGGGATGATCTTCTGCTGGTACTCTTCAGCACTGAGAAATTTTCCCACCTGAGGAAGGAGCAGAAAGAGGGTCTTGGCCACATCCACAGGGCTAGGGCAACTTCACAGGGTTCCCTCAACTTGTTTGAGCTCACTGCTGGCTCCCCAGGATGGGAATGAGGTGATGGCGGAGGGGCTTGGAGAAGAGGAGGAAAGGCTCTGAAGCAAGGGTTCTATCAGCAAAACTCTGGCAGCACAGGGAATGTCCTTCCCAAGGGCTGGAAGTCCCCAGCCTCCCTCCCACTGGTCAGGTGGCCCTGGCCTGCTAAGTCATGAGGACACTGCGCTTGCGTTTACTCTGAATATGCTTCTCATCCAGAGTTGTATCCATCCAGGTCTCTGTTTTTTTTGTTTTTTGTTTTTTTTCGAGACAGGGTTTCTCTGTGTAGCTTTGCGCCTTTCCTGGGACTCACTTGGTAGCTCAGGCTGGCCTCGAACTCACAGAGATCCGCCTGGCTCTGCCTCCCGAGTGCTGGGATTAAAGGCGTGCGCCACCACCGCCCAGCTCATCCAGGTCTCTGGATCCCACAGTTCCTGGTCCCATTTACCTTGAAGAGGGGTGTGAGGACCACAGCCCCAGCATTGCCAAACTCGAAGGCGGTCAGTAGCTGAGGCAGCACCTTGTGCCGACAGAAATCTTCAGGAAAGGAGTCTAGACTCTTGCTCAGCTCTTGGAAGAACTTCTGCTTCTCAGCTGGCTCTTTGATCTGGGGGAGCAAAGACAGGGTCAGGGGACAAACAGCCTCACCATGCACACTCCAGACTCAGGTGAGGGTGAGGGCCACCCCAGCCTGGAGGAACAGGGGCAATGCTATGGAGCCCAGCTCTCCACTTAAGGGGCGCTCATGGGGCAGACTCTCCACCTGTAAAATGACCTAACAACTCTACCACCTATTCGACCAGGAAATTTTCATAAACACTGCCAGCAGCCAGGTCTGACCATCCACACTGTGATGCCAGCACTAAAGAGGCTAAGGCAGGAAGACCTAGAGTTGGAGGCCAGCTTAGACCACAGAGTGAGTTCAAGGCCAGTCTAGGCTATACATTTAGACCCAGTGCCTGGCACACAGCCAGCATCTTCTAGTGACCATCCTTACTACCCCTGTCACTTAACCTGCAAGGTAGGCAACCACTGGAGAGATGAAACCCCTCATCAGCACGTCCTCTGCAGCTCACAACAACCCACACGAGGAAACTGAGGCTCAAAGCAGGAAGGATTGCACTTGGCTCCTTGCCTTGGCCTGGCTGGGCACACTGGGTGGAGTTCCTGGAGAACCATAGAAAAAGTCCAGGAACAGGCAGTCTGCCACCAGACCTGGGCCCAGACAGGCTCAGCAGTCCATCAGTCTTCCCAATACCCCCACCTGAGGCTGTAATACCCACAACACAATTTCCTGAGCACATATTGAAAACTAAAACCTCTACACATAGCATCTCAAATAACCCTCACACAACTTTATGAGGCAGGATAGTGTCCCATCAGCAAGCAACAGACACAAAGGAGAGCTTGTTTAAAGACACACAGCTAAGAAGGGGCCAGCACACCTCTGCAACCTTGCACACTTCAAAACCATGCTGTCACTCCCCCATTTACAAAAGAAGATGAAGGTAAAGGGTACCATGGCCGAAGCTGGGCATGGCAGCACATGCCTTCCCCACACTGAGGAGACCAAGGCAGGACTGAGGATTCAAGGCCAACTTGGGCTTCATAGTGAAGCCTTGCCTCAGGAAGAAGAAAAACCCACAAACCCACAGAGGTAGCTTGGCCCAGAACCAGTGACCATGGCCGAAGATGAGGAATGCCGAGGTGGCTTAGTCCAGCATGGGAAGCAAGCTTTGACTCCAATACTGAGAAGGTAATGGGTAAAGTTCAAAGAGCCCAAATTACAGCCAAGGTCACCCTTCCAGGGAGTCACAGTGGGTTCTCTTCACAGTCCACCCAACATGAAGAGGAGCCTCTGGTAACAAACTCCCACATTCTCCTACAGGGTGAGGCAGAAACAGCTCATTTTCAGGGAACAGGTGGCCTGGCACAGTCAGCCATGTGAAGAGAACTCCGTGTAACAACATCCTGCTGCCCCCACACTGGCCAGGAGACATCAGGGCTCAACAACTCCAGGTGCTTCCTCAAGATAAAAAACTTTGGTTCCAGGAAGGGTGGAGCATGTCTTTAGTCCCAATACTCAGGAAGGCAGAGGCAGGATGATCTCTGCAAGTTCAAGGCCAGCCTGGTCTACATAGTGAATTCCAGGATAGCCAAGGCTACACAGTGATACCCTGCCTCAAAAAAAGATACAGTCCTTCCTGCCCTACCCCAACTCTGCACTCTGCTCCTTCAAGGTCGGTAGCCTTCTGCCCAGCTCCTGAGTCTCTGTGTCCCTGCCATGTAGCTGGGTCAGAGCAGAGCCTCGGTCCTTTGTCACTATGGTGCCCCTAAGAGCTGGTGGATGCTGTGACTCTCTCCCCTGACAGATATGGGTGCTGAGATTCAGAGGTGAGGCAGAGGTGCCCCCTCCCCATGTGCTCTTCTCTCTCCTGGGACCATCTTCACCAAGTCACCATCCAGATGGCTCCTACCTTTGAGTCTTTCAGGTCCCATCCCAACTCTCTCCTCTGAGGGGGAGCCTCAGAACACCGGGTCTTTTTCCTTCCAGCACTTACTCAGGGAGCATAGGTTTTCTCATTAACGTTTCCTGTCTCTCCTGTAATGAGAGCTCCCAAAGGTGGGGGGACCTGTTCTGTTTACTCCTTGCTGAGTCCTCGAGGGCAGGTTGACTCTCCTCCCTCCCCAGCACTTTGTGTGGCACCCATGAGGAACAGGAACAGAGTAACAATGCAGGTAAGGAGTTGCTGGAGTGACAGGGGCAGTCATTAAGCATCTGCTGTGAGTTCAACTCTACGTAGCAGCCCTCCCTATCTGCCTCCACGAGTGGATTCAACAACCAGAGATCAAAATGTCAGGAAAGAAGGCACTGTCTGTACCACACGCACACAGGCTACTTTTTCTTGCCATAATTTGCCCAAATATCACAGTTTAGTAACTATTTACACACCACATATATCATATAAGGTGCTAATAAGTTAGCTACAGATAATTTAAACAATAGAGGAGGATGGGGTGCGATAATGGCTCAGTGGGTAAAGTATTTCTGTGCAAACATGAGGACCTGGGTTCAAATACCTAACACCCATGTAAGAAGCTGGGCACAGCCCTACACACCTGCAACCCCAGTGCTGTGGAAGTAGAGACAGAAGGATCACTGGAAATTACTGGCTCCAGGCTGAGTAAGACCCTGAGTAATGGGAATGAGTCATCTGGGGATAGAGCAGGACACCTGATATCCTCCTCTGGCCTCTGCACATTAGCACATAGCCATGTCCACGTCCTTACACATGCATATTGACATACACACAGGATCATGGAAGGATATAAGTGATATGCCAATAGTACAATGACATTCTTCATGAGGGACTAGAGCACCTGCCAGTTCTCAAGGGTCCCAGAGCCAATTCCCACTGTGCCGGTTAGTTTTCTGTCATCTGGGAAGAGGGGACCTCAACTGAGAAAATGCCTCCATCAGACTGCCTGTAGGGGCACTTTCCTGATTAGTGATTGATGTGGGAGGGCCCACCATGGGCAGTGACTCTTGCGCAGGTGGTCCCAGGCTATAATAAAAAAGCTAACTGCAACAAGCCAGTGAGCAGCCTTCTTCCACGACCTCTGCTCGAGTTCCTGCCCTGACTTCCCTTCAGTACGGACTGTGATTTGTAAGCCAAAGAAACACTTTCCTCAACAACTTGCTTTTGGTCGTGGGGTCTTAGCACAATAGAAAGTAAACCAGGGCACCCACAGATACCAAGAAGGACTGTGCGATGCAAACTCTGCCCCAGGCTCCTGGAAAGGAGGCGTTTTGATCTGTTGAACTTCAGGCATGGAGCGTCACATGGGAAGAAGAGGCAAAGCCAGGGTTCGCACCCAGAGGACTTAACTCCTCTGTCCGTGCTTGTTTCCACACAATCCAAATGTGAGAGACGCCAAAACATATGCAAGCAGCCATGGCAAAGAATATCAGGGAAGAGTGGAGCGCACCTGGATCTCTTCTAGGAAGAGGTTGGTCTCCACAAAGCGGTTGCTCATGAAGCCACCAGGTGCCCGGCAGTTCTGCAGGAAGCGAGCCGGGTTGGGACGGACTTTGGGGTTGGCTCCCACCAGCTCACAGTAATGGGTCACCAGGGATTTGGGGATCTGCAGGAGAATGCTCCATGTCAGGGAAAGGGTGGTAGATGGTTGGCAATGAACAAGAGCCTGGAACAGACGAGGTAGGCAGGAGCTGGACACTTACCTTCCCGGGATTTCGCAGGGCAGCTGCCCGAGGTAGGGACCCATTGAAAACTTCCCAGATGAGGCAGCCCAGGCGCCACATGTCTGCTGACCTGTGGCGGTAACCCAGAGCTGTTCAGGGCTCCCCTTTAGGTACCAGGCACCCACTGCATCACAGGCTCTGGCTGTGTCCCTGCACTGATCCCTCGGCCCCAAGCAGTTTGTTTCCTTCGCCCCATTTAACAAAGAAGCCAAAACTCAGAGAGCCTCCTCCAACACACAGCTTTCAAATTCAGAGGCACCAAACACCTAAGGCTATGTCCACCTTGACCAACCACCCTCTTCCTGAGATGCTGGTTCCCTTGCCAGCCAGGTAGCAAAGGCCAGGGGCTTCCCAGCTAGTCTAGGGGCCTCCAGCGCAGGACAGATGAAGGCATAATGATCTCAGTCACCCACCACTTCTCTTTGACTGCTCTGCTACTGTTATCAGCCAACTCCGGGGGGTCATACTGCTCAAGCTCGGGGATCCCCTTGCTGGGTGGTCCCCCGCCGTTGCCCTGGGCTGAGTACATGTAGTCCAGACCCCCAAGTTTCCACTCGCCAGCCCTGTCCACAAAGACAGCGGCCATGCAGACATTATTGTGGATGAGGTTGCAGTCGTTGACCAGGAAGCTGAGGGCTTTCACGATCTGGTGCAGCCCCCATGACAGCTCCTGCTCCTTCAGGCCACCGGCTTCTGCCCGTGCCTTGAGGTATGTTCCCAGTGGGGTCACAGCCTCTGTCACGATGTGGAGGCACTTTTCTGTCTGGATAAGGAAAAGGGTATTAGGGCACGGTTCCCGACGAGGAAGGGAAGATGAGGGACATGACCGGGAAAGAGGTAGTGGAGAAGATACCACATCTGAGGGTGTTGAAGCACTTGGGTACAAAGTGAGGGCCAGAGAACAGTGAGGTGGGCAGATCGGGCGACAGGTACCTCCAACCCATCGATATAGGCCAGGATGTTGGGGTGCCGGAGAGTTTTGAGGCGTTTGAAGGCAGCTTTGGCCACCTGGGTCTGCTCTTCAGCTCCCGGTTTCACATCATACACGAAGATGGACACCGCGCTGCCTGTGGCCTGGTGGAGGACACAGCAACCTGAGAGGCGCGGGCTAGGTGACCATTGCAACCTGCCTGGGCTTCACCAGCTCCGAGTCCCTCTCCAGAGCAGCGAAGGGACGCCAGCGGGTCTCGCCCCAGGACAGCTCTTAAGGAGCTGGCCAGGCCCACGTGACCCCCGTCTTGTCCGATTGTCCGTCCCTCGGTCCTTCCGCCCGCCACGTCGTCACTGCCCGCCCCGCTCCCAAGCCCGTTGCCGGGAGCCTCGGTCGCCACGTCAGGCCCGGCGCGACGCAGCGGTGCCGGCGTACAGACTAGGAAAGGCCGAGGTCGGCCGCGGCCTGCGGAGCAGCGCGGTACCTCACCTTTTTACGGCCGCGGTGCAGGGCCCAAGGCCCGGGCGGGCCGCTCTCGGGGGGCTCCGGACTCAGCTCGAACGGGAAGTCCCGGACCGGGTCCCGGGCAAAGAACCACATCGTCGCCGCCGCCGCGGGCTCGGGAGCCTCCACTCCGGGTCCTCCGGCCGCCCGAGCCGGGGCGGGGCGGACCGAGGGCGGGACCACTTTGGCCTGTGGGCGTGTTCTTGTGTGGGGGCGAGTCTTGGGCGGGGCCTCTGCGGGGCGGAGGCGGGGCTAAAGGCAGGCCTGTCGGACAAGGCGGAGCGAGCCCAAAAGTGTTGGGCTTCGGAGCCCCAACCAGCCCTCCACCGGCTCATCTCTGTGGCTGGTCACCTGCACGCTCCAAACTTGTGGCCTCGTATAGATAGAAAAATGGAGTGTGATGGAGAGTAGTGGGTGCAACAGTTGAAGGGTGAAGAGGGGGCGGGGTCACAAAGGGAGCGTGGCAAAAGATACTTTCTAAGCAAGAGGGCAAGGTATGCGGAGATAGAAAAGAAAGGCTACTACCGATGGTCAGATGGGAAAGTAGGAGCAGTAAGGAGAATGGTTAACCCTGAGTCAGAAGCTCCTTCTCCAGCTAGGGGCAGATTCGGGGCTCAGTGAGGAAGCTGTTAGAGTTACTAGAGTAAAGGTACAAAGAGACCTTGAGAGGAGGGTTGAAGTAGGTGAGGGGTGATGCAAATGTCCTGGGAGCCCAGGAACCCTGAGGAACTGTTTGCTAGGGAAGTATCTCTAGATGCGCTCCATATCCCCAAGGTGGGGCATGGGTGCTGGCTACAGTGTCCTGCAGGAGCTTGGAGCGGAAAATGATGCCCTGGTCACTGAACTGAGTTGGCAGCAAGAACATGGCAAAGCCAGGAACTAAACATTTCCTTCCAGAAATGTCTCTCATCGCCCTCTGCTGGCTCACACCGTCCTGTAACTCCCATACTAGGGGAGCCCACACCCCCTTCTGGCCTCCGTGGGCACCTGCACACATGTAGCATACAAGCCGTGTTGAAGCCCGAGTTTTTACACTGCCAAGTATTTGCAGTTATACTGTGCCAAATAATCTTCTGCAAAGCAAATAAAATAGAGCATGGGAGTGGAGGGTCATTACGAAGTTGTTTTGTTGTTAAAACTTGAAGCCACATAGATTGGATTTGATTCCCAGGTTTACTAAGTATGAGCAGTATGGCTTTGAGTTAAGTTTGTTTGTTTGTTTGTTTGTTTGTTTTAGGCTTTTCGAGACAGGATTTCTCTGTATAACAGTCTTGGATGTCCTGGAACTCACTTTGTAGACCAGGCTGGGCTTGAACTCACAGAGATCCACCTTCCTCTGCCTCCAGAGTGCTGGAATCACAGGCATGTGCCACCACCGCCCAGCTAAGTTATTCATTCTTTTTTTTTTTTTTTTTTTTTTTGGTTTTTCGAGACAGGATTTCTCTGTGTAGCAGTTATTTATTCTTATGTGTGTTTTCTTAGCTGTAAAAGAGTATAATAGTAGCACCTATCCCATAAGAATAGTAGCCTTAAAAAAATGCTCCCCAAAATGTTCCAGTCCTAATTCCTGGAACCTATGAATATGGTACCTATGTCAATGGGATTACAGATTTTAAGAAACATAGATGTTCTGGAGTACCTGTAGGCCTGCTTTAATCATGTGGTAGTGATGATGATGATGATGATGATGATGATAATGACAGTGGTGATGGTAGTGATGTCAGTGATGATGGTAATGATACTCTAATTCCCTGTATGTCAGACACTGACCTGAACACGCTCACTAAGACCAGACTGTGTTCTATTATGAGACCTGTCTTAAATAGATAGATAGATAGATAGATAGATAGATAGATAGATAGATAGATAGATAGATAGATGATAGATAGGTGATAGATAGATAGACAGATAGATGATAAATAGATAGAATACAGAGAGAGCAGAAGGAGTAGGCTCTAAGTTGAACAGACACAGTGTCTCAGGAAGACCCTCGTCCAACCTCTAAGTTTGAAATCCAGACCCTGTTGGAGAGGGAATGGCTGGCTGACTGTGTTTTACTTTGGGTAGCAAAGAAGTTTCTCAAGTGCTATGCTGGTCCTGTGAAATGTGCTGGAAAATGATCTATGTTTCTTGGGAAACTGTTGCTAGGGGGTGTTCTGGCTAGTTTTATGAAATCAACTTGACACAAGTTAGAGTCATCTGAGAGGAGGGAACCTCAACTGAGAAAATGGCTCCTTGAGAAAAGGCTGTAAATAGGCTTGTAGGGCATTTTCTTAATTAGTCATTGGTGGTGATGGGCATAATTCATTTTCTTATTTAGTGATTGATGGGAGAGGGACACCCATTGTGGGTGGTGCCATTCTTGGACTTGTGGTCCTGGGTTCTCCAAGAAAGCAGGCTGAGCAAGTCATGGGGAGCAAGCCAGTAACCAGCACCCCTCCATGGCCTCTGTGTCAGCTCCTGCCCCAGGCTCCCACCTGGTTTGAGTTCCCACCTTGGCTTCCCTCAGTGGACTGTGACTTGGGTCATCTAAAACAAATTAACCCTTTCCTTCCCGACTGCTTTTGGTCATGGTGTTTCCTCACAGCAGCTTCATCACATCCTTCCTAAGACAGGAGGAAGCCTCTCTAGAAGCACTCCGTATCCCCAGGGTGGGCATGGGTGCTGGCCACAGGGTCCTGCAAGAGCTTTGAGCTAGAAGATGCTCTGGTCACTAACCTGAGCTATCAGGAGGAACATGGCAAAGCTAGGGACTAGACATTTCCTTCTAGAAATGTCTCTCAGGGCTCTCTGCTATGTGATAAAAGAAAAACTTGGATCTTCTTTGGGTTTCGGGGGTGGGTGGGTTTTGTTTGTTTGTTTTTGAGACAAAGGGTTTATCTGTGTAGCCATGGCTGTCCTAGAACTCTCTTTGTAGACCAGACTGACCTCAAACTCAGAGATCCACCTGCCTCTGCCTCCCGATTGCTGGGATTAAAGACATGTGCCACCACCACTGACAAAAGAACTTGGGGTTTTTTTGTTTGTTTGTTTTTGTTTTTTTGAGACAGGGTTTCTCTGTGTAATTTTGGTGCCTATCCTGGATCTCGATCTGTAGACCAGGTTGGGCTCAAACTCGAAGAGATCTGCCTGGCTCTGCCTCCCGAGTGCTGGGATTAAAGGCGTGCACCACTACCACCCAGCAAGAACTTGGTTTTTGAGACAGTCTAAAGTACCTCAAACTGACCTCAAACACAACATATACCTGAAGCTGACCTTGAAATTTTTATTTTTATTTTTCGTTTTTCGAGATTGGAGTTTCTCTCTGTAGTCCTGGCTGTCATGGAACTCACTCTGTAGACCAGACTGGCCTCAAACTCAGAAATCTCCTGCTTCTGCCTCCCAAGGGCTGTTATTAAAGGTATGTGCCACCACCACTGCCCAGCTAAAATTTTTAGTACATTCATTTATTACATGCATATTCTGTGCGTGCGTGTTTTGTATGGGGTGCCTATGTCTCACAGCATGTCTGTAGAGGTCAGAAGACAACCCACAGGAGTGGGTTCTCTTCTTCCACATGTGGGTCCTGGGATCAAAGTCAGGTGATCAGAGTTGGCAGCAAGTGTCTTTATTTGCTGAGCCATATTGCCTGCCCAGTCTTCTAATCCTATTACCTGAGCAGCCATGTGTTGGAAGTACAGGCGGCACCACCATGCCTGGTTCATTTGATGCTGGGGATGAGACCCAGGTCTTCTGGCAAGTCCTCTACCATCTGAGCCACAACCCTAGTCCATGGAGGTCTTTAAAACTAAAAAATAGCCGGGCGGTGGTAGCGCACGCCTTTAGTCCCAGCACTCGGGAGGCAGAGGCAGGCGGATCTTTGTGAGTTTGAGGCCAGCCTGGTCTACAGAACGAGATCCAGGAAAGGCGCAAAGCTACACAGAGAAACCCTGTCTCGAAAAACAAAAACAAAAACAAAACTAAAAAATAGCCAATGCATATGGAACAATCCCAAGAATAGTCTGTAAACTAGAGCACAGAACTAAGCCTGGGTAGTAAGCTGGGTACGGTAGGAGGTGGAGGCAGAAGGATCAGGAATTCAAGGTCGTCCTCAGGTACATAGTGAGTTCAGTTGGGCTGAGTTATGGAAAACCTTGTCTCAAAACACCAAATAAGTAAATAAATAAATAAATAAATAAAACAATAATTATTATAGAACCAATCCTCGGCCCCTTCTCCAAAAGCAGTAGAGTTGAATTAGAAATTACTAATAGGGGGCTAGGAGCTCACATGTAATCTCAGCTCAGGAGAGGTAGAGACAAGAGGATCCCTGGGGATACCTGGTGAGCCAGTTCCAGCCAAACTGGAGCACTCCAGGTTTGGTGAGAGACTCCATCTCAAAAAAGATGAGTATTGATTGAAGGTCTCCTCCACATGCATGTGCACACATGTGTATGCCCCTGCCACACCACAAACACACAAACCAACAATAGAAAGAAATCTGGGGGGGGGGGGTGTCTTCCTCTCTTACCATTGGGGCAAACTTCCCACACTCTTTCTCCCTGCTGGTACTCAACTCCTGGATGGAGCCAAGGCCAAATTCTCTGATGGAGATATACTGACATCCACTGACAGACTCAGGACACTTGTTATATTTAGCACCAATGAGAGGGAGGCAGGTTAGCCAGTCTCTACAAGAAGTCTCTGTGGGGTCTCAGGGTACAGCCATCCAGGAGCAGAAAGCTATGGTGGACAGCTTCTGCATGCTCAGTCAGTGGAGCATGAGACTCTTAATCTCAGAGTTGTGGGTTCAAGCCCCATGTTGGGCACCAGAATATTGTGAGAAATCCACGGAATCTATTTAATGGGCCAAGGAATTTATTAGGGGATAAAACTCACCACATACCTTCTCCTGTGTGCTTTGAGTGGGAGCATGAAGGTAGAAAGTTAAATCTGGGTCAGCCCAAGCTCCCCCTAGCTCCAGCCAACACTACATAGCAGCCCTGAGGTAGTATTTTTTCTTACTTTCAAAGCCATTCACAGACCAGCTTGGGGGTCCACCTCATTCTCCCCAGAAAGTAGGACACCCTGTCATATGCTCTCAGTGGCCTAATGTAGGGTCTAGGAAAGCCAAGCTATGTCCCACACTGATCTTCTGCCTGGTCCAAGATCTGCCTGGTCTGTCCCAGCATACAAACCATGAGGGAGCAAAGAGACATGCATTCCAGGTCATAAAGGTCCTAAATGGCCACGCCCCAGGGGCATGTACTTCAAGGTCATAGACAAGTGTAGCAGTTACTTGCTGCTTTCTAGGGGTGGTGCTTCAAGGTCATAGCTAGAACAGCTACCCACTACAATACAGTGTCAACATCTGGATTGAGGAAGCAGCCCTCGATACTTTCTTCATGCACTTGGTTTAGCCAAAGGTGAACCATTCACCAATATTTATACTCAGACCAGGGAAAGGTCTTGCTATTCCTCCAAGCCTGACCCAGAGAAGGCCTTGCAATTCCCATGGGTCTGAGGCATTGGAGTCCTTGGCACGGCTGTGCTCATGTCAATAATACACATTCACATTGTGAGTGGCCATGTGGATGCTGGGAACTGAACCCTGGTCCTCAGCAAGAGCTAAGCCATGCTTCCATATTGGTGAAATTATTAAGGCCACTCCACGTAGTTAAAAGGAGATTTATTTAATGGTGTAACTTACAAATGAACGGATAAGTAGGTTGAGGGTTCTGGGAAAGACGCAGCAGTAGTCCAGTGATGTTCTCTGGAGAACTCTCCTCCATCTACCTCTAGCGTCTGAGCTCCCAGCAGCAAGAGAGTGCAGCATGTCCCAATCTCAGGATCTCGGGTCTTCAGGCCCTCCCTTGGCCCCGCCTTGTGGGCGTGACAGTTACCAAAGCCTCAATGGGGGTTGGAACTTCCAGACCAAAGCTGGAATGATTACCCACTACATCTCCCCCTTTTTGTCTAAATAAGAAGATTATAACTTAATACAAGACAAAGGAATGGTTATCAAATATTGTCCAGGAGTAATGAGGGATAATGACCTAGATAAAATGGAACTACAATCAATGTGAATATTATCAAGCAAGAAACACATACTAAAATCCAAAGAAGTCTAGAGTAGGTAAATGGTATGTTACAAAGATCATTCCAAAGGGTGTCCTACCCTAAAGAACTTGAATCTAATATTTAATATGTTTTATCTAAGATATTATATGTATATACTAAGTTGTAAAAAAAATAATAATAATAATACACATTCACTCAGGACTTCATCCACTCTTGTCTTAGTGAGGGTTTCTATTGCTGTGAAGAGACACCATGACCACAGCAACTCTTATAAAGGAAAACATTCAATGAGGTGGTGGCTTACAATTCAGAGGTTCAATCCCTTATCATCATGGTGGGGAGCAGGCAGACATGGTGCTGGCTATATCTTGATCAGAAGGCAACAGGAAGTGGACTGAGTGTCACACTGAGGGAAGCTTGAACAAAAGAGACCTCAAAGCCTGCCACCATAGTGACACACTTCCTCTACAAGCCCACACCTCCTAATAGTGCCACTCCCTTTGGGGGGCATTTTCTTTCTTTCTTTTTTTTTTGGTTTTTCGAGACAGGGTTTCTCTGTAGTTTTGCGCCTTTCCTGGAACTCACTTTGTAGACCAGGCTGGCCTCGAACTCACAGAGATCTGCCTGGCTCTGCCTCCCAAGTGCTGGGATGGGATTAAAGGCGTGCGCCACCACCGCCCAGCAAGGGGGGCATTTTCTTTCAAACCACCACATTCCACTCCCTGATCCCCAAAGGCTTGTAGCCATAACATAATGCAAATATACATTCAGTCCAACTTCAAAAGTCTGTAACAGTCTCAATAATGTTTAAAATCCAAAGTTCAAAGTCTCTTCTGAGATTCATGCAATCTCTTAATTATAATTCCCTATAAAATAAAAATCAAAAAGCAGGCCGGGCGGTGGTGGCGCACGCCTTTAATCCCAGCACTCGGGAGGCAGAGGCAGGCAGATCTCTGTGAGTTTGAGGCCAACCTGGTCTCCAAAGCGAGTACCAGGAAAGGCGCAAAGCTACACAGAGAAACCCTGTCTCAAAAAACAAAACAAAAAAAAAAAAAAAAAAATCAAAAAGCAGATCATATACTTCCAACACATATAATAGCATAGGATATACATTACCATTCCAAAACATAGAGAAGGGAGCACAATGAGGAAATGCTAGACCAAAGTAAGACCAAAAACCAGCTGGACAACTCCAAACTCTACATCTTCGTGTCTGATGTTGAAATACTCTTCAGATCTCCCACTCTATTCAGCTTTGTTGACTGCAACACATTTATTTCTCTTGAGCTGGTTCCACTCTCTGTTAGTAGCTCTCCTTGGCAGGTATCCCACAACTCTGGCATCTCTAACATCTTGTGGTCTCCAAGGCAATCCAGGCTTCAACTTCACAGCTTCACGCAATGTCCTCTCTGGGCCTCCATTCAGGGAAACTCCTGACACACACCTAGTCTCAACAGCTTTCCTTAGTCTCGGGGGCAAATTCTACAGCCCATTTCTTCTCTCCTTTACTCTAAAGGCAGAGCCACGCAGCAGAGGCTGCCTGACAAGTTTTCAGTGTCCTGATATTGTCTCTCCACCAATACAATCAGTCGAATTAATGAAACCAGGTTTAATCTGAGCAAAGCAACTCCCAGGTGACTCTCCAGGAAAGGAAGCAGGAGAGAAATCATGCCTTGGGTCTGGGGACTGGGTCTTAAATATCCTGTAGATGGGTCTTAAGTAGCTCTGGGGGAGGAGCCGATCCTTCGTGGCCTTTTCAAGGGTAGAGTTTGGAATAGGACTGGAGCTGGAGATTTCCAACACTGCCAAGTTCTGCTGCTTGCTGGGGCTGGAATATGGCCTCCCTGTTCAATTACGTCTTCACCAGCTTTCTGTTTTTCACTGGCTAAGCTTGGCTGTCCTGAAACTTGCTCTGTAGACCAGGCTGGCCTCAAACTCAGAGATTTACCAACTTCTGCCTTCTGAGTGCTGGGATTAAAGGTATGCACCACCACACCCAGCTCTAAATTTTTCTTTAGTTCCTTTTTACAAGTTGGAAACTCAGCTGGGTAGCATCTTGCCCTGGTGTCACCACTCCCTATATTCCATTTCTTAATCTGTTTATCTCCTTGAACACAGGATTTAGCTCCATTCCACTTCCTGGTGCTCTTTTTTCTCCTCAAAATTTACATTTTGTAGTTTACCCTGCTCAGCTTGCTCCTTTTCATTATAAATCTTCATTAGAGTGACCACTAATAACCATATGACAGAGTCTACACTAGGCTGTTGAAATTTCCTCTGCCAATGGAAGGAATTAATCCAAAACTCTTCACTTTAGCCTCAGGCAGACTCTTCAGACAAGGGCAAAAGGCAGCCAAATTCTTCACCAAAATATCACTAGAACAATCTTTAGTCAATATAATAGAATTCTTCTCCTCTGAAACCTCTTGAGTGAGTCCCTGGCAGTTCAAATCACTCTTAGCACCTTTGTCTTCCATGCTCCCATATGGTCCATTGAGCAGTGCTTAAAACATTCCACTGCTTTCCTAACCCAAAGTACCAAAGTCCAAATTCCTCCAAACAAGCACATGGTCAAGCCTATCACAGCAATACCCTAGTCCCTGGTACCAACTTCTGTCTTAGTTAGGGTTTTCATTATTGTGAAGAGACACCATGACCATGGCAACTCTTATGCAGAAAACATGTAATTGGGGTGGCTCACTTACAGTTTCAGAGGTTCAATCCCTTATCATCATGGTGGGGAGCATGGCAGTGTGCAGGGAGACACTGTGCTGGCTACATATTAATCAGAAGGCAAAAGGAAGTAGACTCAGTGTCACACTGAGGGAAACTTGAGCAAAAGAGACCTCAAAGCCCACCCCCACAGTGACACACTTCCTCCAGCAAGGCCACACCTCCTAACAGCGTTACACCCTTTGGGGGCCATTTTCTTTCAAACCACCACAACTCCCCATACAGGGGATTGGACAACTCTGGCCTCTGTCAGCAGCTGCATTCACATGCACATAGCCCCACAGACCGGTCAAGACCTGGTCTACACATCAAGTTCTAGGACTTCTGTAGCAAGCTTTCTCATCAGACTTTCTTGGACCGCCAGCCTGCAAATAACAACACAGTGAGTTATTATTAATTATGAAAGTTATTATTAATTATGAAAGAGTTACTATTAATTATGAAAGCTTGGCCTCAGCTTTGGGTTTTTTTCCTAACTAGTTCTTATAACTTAATTAACCTGTTTCTATTAATCTGCATTCTGTCATGTGACTTGGCACATCCAACTTGCTCCCAGTCTGCGGGCAAACATGCCTAGATTCCTCCTCCGAGTTTCTCTCTCTGCCGGAAGTCCTGCCTATCTCTCCAGCCTAGCTACCGGCCATTCAGCTTTTTATTACCCCAATCATAGCGATACATCTTCACAGTGTACAAATTGTAAGGCTCCTGCTCTCATCCTTCCAGGTTTAATGCCTTACCTCATCAACAGGCGACTGCGTCCTGCCTTAAAAAGCCACACATGGACCCCCACATGCTCTCTCTGGGCCTCTCTTTCTGTTTCCCCTCTGCCAGGCCTGGCTTCTCCATCCTGTCCCCTCTCCTTTCTAATAAAGCCCATTCTAACTCTGGTAGCCATGGCTCATGACTCTTCCGCCAACAAACCAGCTCCATTTATCCTTTCACAAATATCCCACAACAGACTTCTTTTTTTTTTTTTTTTTTTTTTTTTTTTTTCTCGAGACAGGGTTTCTCTGTGTAGCTTTGCGCCTTTCCTGGATCTCGCGCTGTAGACCAGGCTGGCCTCGAACTCACAGAGATCCGCCTGCCTCTGCCTCCCGAGTGCTGGGACTAAAGGCGTGCGCCACCACCGCCTGGCCACAACAGACTTCTTAAGCTAAAACAAGATAGCACACACACTGCCTTTGATGCATAGAGTGAAAGCCAAAAAAACAGAATCTTTGCAAAGCACCTATTTTTAAGTGTGTTCCACACATCCCCAAAGAGTCTTACACCCACAGCAGCTGGTGATGCAGGACAACAGGGTGACAACATCTCTTTTTGGGGACTATCCAATGACACTTGTTTGCACATAAAAGTCTTTCCCAAGTTTCTCCTGTGAGGAGACATGGGAGGAAGCTTCTGTTTGAGGTGGGGAAAATGGGCAGAGGCAGGTCACCTATCTAGAAGAAAATAAAGAGCCATCGAATTGTGTGCTATGACAAGATTTTCAAGTTCTAAATACCCATCAAGTGCAGCCCGGGAAGGACCAGAAGTGGGAAAACAAGTCCAGAGAGCAACTGGGGGTGGCCACAGATGGCCTGCCTGCGGCTTG